>NW_008707225.1:1856433-1857522 GCF_000327385.1 Lottia gigantea | reverse complement strand
TTGTAAATTTTAACTTTGTATTCAATTGTAATTATATTGTTTGATAACAGTAATAGTACCAAACATAGACAATCTACATGTATAACAATATTGCAACCAATGCCATTTCCAGGACACTTAACGGTCGCCCAAATCCGACACCATGCTTGTACACTCTATGTAAATCAACTTTCAAGTTTGCCTTAGTACTGTGGCCTATGATAAAGGCAACCATTCTGTTCAAAGGACTCATACAGGTCACAATTTTGTAATTTTAAAGACACACAACATATACATGGAAATGAAATCAAACCATCGCAAATAAAGTTGAATCTACGTTACAGAAAAAAAATCACGTTTTATGCTCCAATAAATGACTTTGATATTAAGCTGCAGGGCATAACAATGAGCTTAAGAGTCCTATAATAGCTGCTGGAGTATGTTACATCAAGTAATATATTGATTTCCTATATCTCAAACAAGACCTGATTTATTTTGATGTGAGAAGGCTTATCATTTGTCGTAAAGGTCAATCAGTTCAGAAGAATTTTAGGGTAACCATCTCAATCTTGAACTCAAAACGTCTGGTAAAATCAGAAAATAAAGGATAACACCTTTTAATATATTTGTGAGATTTATTCTATAGTAATCGAAGGTATAAAAGCCATGATTGATTGATTGACGCCATTGATAAACAATAACATGTAATCTAATGTTTACATTGACAACCGTAAAAAACCTAACTGTTGACATTCAATATAGAGAATAAACATGGCGAGTAGAGATATTGTCTACATTTATTGCTGGGCTTGTTCATTATTTAACATTACTAGTAATCAATATTATTCAAGTTAAAGATCTTGTATAAGAAATCAGGCTATGATAAAAATGAGTAAGCTAATAAAATAGCTTTGACAAAGTGTGCTTTTTACCCAAAAAAAAACATTCTGGCTTAACTGGGCTAATTACATTGATAAAAAGGATTGCAAACAAGTTGTTTGTGCATTGGGACACTTAAAGCTCCTTTCTTAAATTCCTGAATCACAATTCTGTGTCCCATCTAGTACGAATTTTCGTCGATCTTGGATGGCGGGCGAATCAGCCCTCAGA
>NW_008707225.1:1771619-1856383 GCF_000327385.1 Lottia gigantea | reverse complement strand
TCCTTTATATGCTCGCATGTCAAATATTGGCAATAAAACCCCCATTCAAAGGCAGTGATGATGTACTTTATATAAATCGAGACTCTAATTGGTCTCTATGATGATTATGTTAATTAAACATGCACATGCACTAAATAGTTTATGTTTATTGATAAAATACTTTGCGATTATAATTGCCTGAAGATGACATAATTCTTTATAAAATAATAAAATATGAAAATCAAGTGCAATGTAATTCATAAATTGTCGTGCTAAAAATGCATATATTGTCTATGTAAGTTAAGTGTCAATTGTGTTACAGGCACTTTAAGGTGTTACGTGACACTTACTCTTCACCAACTAATAACAATAAAGCTGTTTTATAATCTCCACTACATTCTGATTTTATTTCTTCATTTAAACTTTTACCATAATTTTCTTTGTATTTCTGTTTAATACCAGCTAGATCAATCTGAAAATACCAACCATACCAAATAGATTATAATAAGGGTGCCAGGTTTTTATAAAGTAATATCACTGTGGTAAAGTAAAATCAGTAAGATAAAGTAAAATCAGTAAGATAAAGTAATATCAGTAAGACAAATTAATATCAGTAAGATAAAGTAATATCAGTAAGATAAAGTAATATCAGTAAGATAAAGTAATATCACTGTGGTGAAGTAAAATCAGTAAGATAAAGTAATATCAGTAAGATAAAGTAATATCAGTAAGATAAAGTAATATCAGTAAGATAAAGTAATATCAGTAAGATAAAATAATATCACTGTAGATAAAGTAAAATCGGTAAGATAAAGTAATATCACTGTGGTAAAGTAAAATCGGTAAGATAAAGTAATATCAGTAAGATAAAGTAATATCAGTAAGATAAAGTGATATCAGTAAGATAAAGTAATATCAGTAAGATAAAGTAATATCAGTTAGATAAAGTAATATCAGTAAGATAAAGTAATATCAGTAAGATAAAGTAAAATCAGTAAGACAAAGTAATATCAGTAAGACAAAGTAATATCAGTAAGACAAAGTAATATCGAATAAGATACAGTAATATTAGTAAGATAAAGTAAAATCAGTAAGATAAAGTAATATCAGTAAGATAGAGTAATATCAGTAAGTTAAAGTAATATCAGTAGGACAAAGTAATATCAGTAAGACAAAGTAAAAACTGTTAGACAAAGTAATATCAGTAAGATAAAGTAATATCAATAAGATACAGTAATATTAGTAAGATAAAGTAAAATCCGTAAGATAAAGTAATATCAGTAAGATAGAGTAATATCAGTAAGTTAAAGTAATATCAGTAGGACAAAGTAATATCAGTAAGACAAAGTAAAAACTGTTAGACAAAGTAATATCAGTAAGACAAAGTAATATCACTCAGGCAAAGTAATATCAGTAAGACAAAGTAATATCAGTGAGCAAACGATTTACCGTGACAGTTTTGTTGGCGCTCTGCAACACATTATGAAGTTAATGGTAACAATTGTTTACGCTCATTTTAAATGGGATCAGTCCTCATAGCTAATAGCGTTCATTTGGTATTTTTATTAAGAAACTGTCCAAAAGATTTGATTACCTCAGATCTAGAAACTGATATTCTTATTAATCTGGAATCATTGGTACCAATTCCATCAAAAGCACCATGTAATCTTTCTACATAATAATCTACTGGATCTTCATACGACTTTACTGCAATGAGAATAAAAGAAAAAGCTCGGAAATTTTTGCTTTCTTAAGCTGATGTACAGTTTAGATTCTGGCAATTAACTATTCTTTACAGTAACAATTCAGAATTTTTTATTTAGTTGGTGCGCAAGATGGTTTCTGGGCATTTTTCTTTAAAAATCGACTTACCTAAACAGATATAACCATTTTTCACATCACCTTTCATATTTTCTTCAATCAATTCAAGTACATCTTTATCTGATATCTAAAATATTTCACATTATTATGAATATGGCGTAGAGTGTCGAACGTTGATTCGTGAATTTAAATTATGGGATTCGGTATTCCTTAAAGGGATTGTATGTGTATCGTAGCATAAATTTGCGTCATTCCAATTTTCAATGAGACGTCTGTGGTACCTGCAATTCAACTAAAACTAAGAGTTTTATGACGTCACAAATCGCAAAGACTTACGCAATAAAGCATTTTTCGCGATAAGTGACGTCATAAAACACTTAGATTTAATGGAATTGCAAGAGCAACAGACGTCTGATTGAAAATTGGAATGGTGCTATAAGTGTCCCTGATAATTTTTAGGAAACCTTTTACAATCCCTTTAAAAGGTTACCATAAATGATTTGTGTACCAAATTATCACTAGAAATTGCTAGGAATCGCTACAAGGTCTTTAAAAATCATTGATATAAAGACGTTTTCTACCTTTTTATACACTTCAAATATTGCTGGAACCTGTTTATTATTATATTTGGTGAAAATTGATTTAAAATGTTTCTTATCGAGCTTTCCTTTACCATTCTGAAACATACGGAATAGGTTACAAAGGAATTCATACAAGATATCCAATCTTCATCATCTCCAAGAAATAAACTACAGTAAAATCAAACCCTAATAGAACATCTTTATGGAGAAACAATCCCCGGTTTAAGTGGCATGTAACGTTTCGATGTGTTACCCCGTCGTCCTGACGCACAGAATATTTAGACTTCTCTTGAAATGTTGAAATTTTAGTACGGTCTGTAAAAAGACACTATACCTAAATACTTTCATTTTTGAAAACAAATCCACGAGCAGCTAAGCTACTTCATACTTCCAAAAACATATATCTTCAGAACAAACCTTATTCAATTTTTTTGCCTCATCTTCCGATATTTTTTCTTCAATCTTGTCACCCTGAGGTCGTTGACCTTTTACCAATTCTAATAATAACTCTTTAAAATCACCAGAAGTTTCACTTTTTATATTTTTCTCTAAATCTTTCTTATATTCTACAACAAGATAATATAACTTTTAATATCTTTCTCTAAATCTTTCTTATATTCTACAATAAAATAATTTAACTTTTGGTGTCTTTCTCTAAATCTTTCCTATATTCTACAATAAAATAATATAACTTTTGATATTTTTCTCTAAATCTTTCCTATATTCTACTATAAAATAATATAACTTTTGATGTCTTTCTCTAAATCTTTCCTATATTCTACAATAAAATAATATAACTTTTGATATTTTTCTCTAAATCTTTCCTATATTCTACTATAAAATAATATAACTTTTGATGTCTTTCTCTAAATCTTTCCTATATTCTACTATAAAATAATATAACTTTTGATATTTTTCTCTAAATCTTTCCTATATTCTACTATAAAATAATATAACTTTTGATATTTTTCTCTAAATCTTTCCTATATTCTACTATAAAATAATATAACTTTTGATGTCTTTCTCTAAATCTTTCTTATATTCTACAACAAGATAATATAACTTTTGATGTCTTTCTCTAAATCTTTCCTATATTCTACTACAAAATAATATATCTTTTATAATGTATCTCTCGATCGTTTGTGTACTCAAACCAAAAGGTAAAAATTTTGTTTATCGTTTTCTTTCCACAAAAATGTGACATAACTCTTCTGAATTTCTTTTTACACCTTACACAATATTTCTATAAATTCTTTGTTCTTTGTTTGTCAATATTTTTCAATGTATTGAGTCTAGAAACCTAATTAGATCAATAAAAAACTATACCTATCTTGTACTGGTCTTTTATAGTCTTGATTTCCTTAAATAAAATAATTCATTATAAGCACAATGTTAGATACTAAAAGTCTGTATTTTTGCATATAGATTTGTATAAATAAAAATCACAGATGGCGTTTCATCAATCGGTCTAGATCATAGTGATCTTATAACCTGGATTAAAGCATATCCATCAAGTTAAATTGTTTTACCTCTGGTGTTCGTGTTGCTAAGATACCAATTAACATAGATTCATCTGTTCCCATACCACTCATAGCTTCATGTAAACAATCTACATCATATTCTGATGGAGTCATCATTAATCCTAATATTACTTCTTGTAAATCTCCACTTAACTCGGATTTCAGATCTGACATCACATCCTGCAAATAAATTGCAGAATCTGAAAACTCATTACATACATTACACGTCTTTCAATAATTAGAACTAAAATATGTTAACATTCTTCTTCACTATACGGCTCTACACACTTTACTTCTTTTTTCTGGAAGTACCACTAATATGCTATTTGAGAACACCCTTATCCCAAGTCATGTTTAATCGAAATAAAGGTTAATCAACAACGTTGTTGGTGAATATTCATAGTTCATCATCTCTGTTTTGACCAACACGCTATCCGTCTTACCATTGTTGTTGAGTAGTCAAATATCGAAGTAAGCAACAGAAAAAATCGATGGAAATTTCAGATGGTTTACAACAAAAACTAACCTGAACTTTTTTAGATTTTGTGAACCCAAAGTGAAAATAACAGTAGTTTACGTTAGGACAATTAAAGAAAATATTTACCTTATTGTATCTTTCTTTATATTTTTGTCTTATTTCTTGTCTTTGTTGGTTTTTCTTGGTTACAATAACATCAATAACAGTTTGTTCATCAGTACCTAAACCATTCATAGCTTTAAATAATCTTTCTACTTCATCATCAACAGATTTCTCTATGTCTTTAGATTTATCATCGTCTTTAGATTTACCTTTAGGTTTCTCACTATCTTTTGATTTTTCGTTATCTTTTGAATTTATCTTTTCCTCTCGTTTTGTTGACTTAGTATACTTGTTTTCTTTTTGTTTACATTGATTCGTTTTATCGGAACTTTTGCACTTTGTTTCATCCATTTTGCCCTTAGATTTAGAATCCTGCTTATCTTTTCCTTTGCTGCCATAGTCTTTAGAAGTTTTAGTCACTGGACCTGCTGCAGTTTTAGTGAATTTTGCTTTAGGTTTCTTAGGACTTTCATTGGCTATTTCGGCTTGTTCTTCATCATCATCTTCATCTTCGTCTTCATCATCTTTACTGTTACAAAAATGTCAAGGCAAATCAGCTTTTAGTAATCTATTAAACTAGGGAAATGGGGTCGTTGGAAAAGAACAAAAGTTGATTTTCGAGTCCCTGCTGTTAGAAGGTTTGCTTCATTTCAAAAGGAATACCAACATTTGTTAATTATTCAAATACATAGTTTGAATCAAAGTAATATTTTTTCTGTAATAATACAACTATGATGTCGTTATGATTTAAAGTGCTAGCAAGACTAGTCGACAAAGGATGCAAAGATATCTTCTCTCGGATCGTCTATTTCTTATCAGTTGAATGTACTGAACAATCTGATTAAACTTTGATTCAAACTTGGATACTACTGATCATAATCTGGGAATATTTTTCTTAAGAAAATGTTGTTCAGTCGTACAAACAAATCAAAGAAACTGTTAACAGTAGGCTGATAATACAAGTGATTGTTTAACATCAGGTATGACAATTCTCCCTGATAATGAATGGCAAGTCACGAAGCAAGAACACCAATCGAAACCTTAATAAAACCGTGGTGGACTTCTTAATTTTTCTATCCGAAATACGTGAGAAAATAAAAAGAAAATGCATAAAAAATAAACAAAATTATTCGTATAAGGTATATTTGAAATAATAAAAACAAAATGAACAGAAATATATAAAAGCACATATACAATATCTAAAGCCATATTCTTCATATAAAAAAATCATTACTCAAAAAATAATAATTATAACCTGATAATTAAAACATGCGACCAAGATGTAATTCTGAAAACAAAACGCAATGAAGATTTAGAAGAGGTGCTTCTTTGCACAACTGCATGTACCCTTACATTCAGATGTCGCTTTTTCCAAAACTAGGAAACTCTTTTTTAATCCCTCTAATATGAAACGACCCATATAATAGTAAATTGTACAGATCGAAATAATATAACATAATATAATATATAACTACAAATACCATCATACAGTTAACGTGAGTACAATCATTCAATAATTCAAAAGAAATAAAGCAAACACACATTCAGACCGTCAAACATTATCTCCCATCTCCCTTTCTATAGTGCCATATTGTAAAATTCAGTGATTCGTATAGCGTGCGGGCACACGAACTGTCTTGGTCGCCGATTTTTGAGGCCGACTAGAACTTTGTGAAGAGTTTTGCCGACCGGTTGAGGTCAAACAAGGAGACGAAATTCTCCAGTCACTCGTTTTCCAATATGTCGATAAGGAAAATGAATCAGATTGGATGGTGACGCTTTGTCTTGCTCACGGTAAAATAAAGAGAGACAAATATCACACTTGCTTGATATTATAAATCCTATCGGCTAAGCGATAATCTTGTCGTGTAAGTACGGGCACATGCTAGATATTACTCAAGATTCGATACAAGCCTGTTCGTTCCCTAAGGTTGAATCTAACACAAGGTCAATTCGGGTTTTGCACGGAAATCTTACAAAAAAAATTAAAGTTGAGTTAAACTGGAATATGACTCTCTTCACCTGCGGAAAGAAGCGACTTATTCTTAAATTTCACTAGTGGGTATATAGAGCATATTTGCGTGCAAAACCCAAATATGGCTTTCAGAATAAAAAGGTGGAACAAAGCAACTAATGTGACTGAAAAATATCATAAAAGTAATAAAAAAATAACAACTTCGTGATTTTGATTTCAAGCAAAAAACGAAAGGTACAAAAAGACATGATCAATAGAAGGTAAAATGCCACGGCGGGTAAAAAGTCAACATGCATCTTACTTTTCACCAATTATTTTTAATAAAGCTTTCTTATAGTCCCCACTACACTCTGAATCTACCATATCATTTAACGTTTTCTTATTCTTCTTCTTGTATTTTCCCTTAATGGTGGCTAGATCAATCTGGAATTTAAATGCACAAATCTGATCGAAATTTTAACCATAGAAATAAATTAACCATAAATTAACCTTGTAATAACAAGAGTAGCATAGTATCTTATCGCAAAGAAACCTTAAATGAATGGGGCTTCAATGGGAAAGAACTGAAGAAAAGTAAAATAGGGAATTCCATATTTAGGTCAAGTAAATAGTTTCAAGTTTTTAAAAATCATGAACATTTTTCAACAGAATCGTAATGTCTACCATTATATTTAGTTGAGATTTGTATTTTACCTCAGATCGGGTAACTATTATTCTGATGAGTTTACTATCGTTAGTCCCCATACCATCAGCAGCTTCTTTTAGTTGATCACAATAAAATGTAGCTTCATCATTTTCACACATCTTGCCTGAAACAAAGTACTCAGACATTTCTGCAAGGATCTCAATCGAATGGTATGGACATAACGCACAGTTGGCACGTCACAAACCAATAAGACAAGACTAAAGGTGTTGCATGGAAAGATTATTACCTTGACTGCAGTAGTCACTTATCATGTATCATAATTATCAATGTCATGTTTACAATTTACATCCTTTCTATCGAGGGCTGAGATTGGCTGTGTTTGCTGGGGTACAAGCCAAGCAAATCGCTGTATTCCTTGACATAAAAATAGTGATTATTGCAGAAGATATTAGTACATATAAATAGCTTGACTTTGTAAAGTTGTTCTTTCTGTGCACGTTCACCATTCCAGAACACGTTGTACATGAAGCGTTGCACAACTCTGCCTCCATTCTGGAGAGTCCAATCAGCCATTGCATGTTTTCTTTACTGTATTCAAAGATTGGTTTGGAATCTGGTTAATAAAAATGTGCTTACCTAAAGTTATATATGCATCTTTGGCATCACCTTTTAGATTCTTCTTCATGGTGTCATAAATATCTTTTCCTGATAGCTAAACATTGAAAAGAAATTATAAATGTTTTGCTATTAATGTTCTGGCAAATGTGAAAGTTTTGAGATAGGTAAATGCACTAATGAACGATAAAGCATTTTTATGGGCAAGCTTTCTTTTAGAATTATGGCCTATAATTATGAGTTCTAATACTGGGTTCTTTTGAATTTGTCCCTAAAGGATTTGATATACAAATAAATCATACCTTCTTATATTCAGCAAATGTGGCTTTGATCTGTTCCGAGTTCTTCTTCGTCATCAAATTCTTAAATACCTCATCATCTGGTTTTCCTTTACCGTCCTAAAAAATAGACAGTATTACGCCTAAACGTTTCAGAGTCTGTTTCTTTTTTTCAACATATTATTTCACCCAATCCAAATACGACACACGGATGTTAAATGACAAGGGATCGGACTACCAATCCACATAAAAGTCACCAATTTCACAAAAAAATGGCGTATGAATCACCAAATGGTTCTATCACTGCGCTTGGATGGTGATTTAATACTAAAAAGTTTTCTAAAGAACTACATACTAAAAATGATTTTGTGATTGGCATTTACAATCTAAAAAATGCAGATAAAGAAAGTATCTGGCGGTTTAAGAGTAATTCATCTAATTACCATGTGAATTTTCTTAGCATCCTCTTCAGCATCTTTCTTATTAACCGTTGATCCCTGCGGTTTGTCTCCTTTTGATAGAGCTAACAATAATTCTCTAAAATCTCCACTCGTATCACTCTCTATAGCTTTATCTAAATCCTTTTTATAAGCTGGAAATAAGGAATATAAGTTTTCCATTTTACTGTTAGGTAACTGTAACTGGAAAAGCCTCCCTCACATGATCACATATAAATATAAATCGTGTATGGGAAAGCAAAATTCATGTTGACATGGTCTTCAGGAGGGGTGCTACTTTTGGGCGAATGGAAAATATAAATTTAAACAACCTATTTTTTTAAATCCAAGTGAGAAATCAAAAGCGAAAACACCTTTCTTTGTAAGGCCTTGTAGGTTGGGACATGAACCTCCATTCGACTTTGCAATCTATAGCGCGACCAAGATGTGGCTTCTCTTGTTGATCTATTTTTTTATTCTCTCGGCTAGATAGTTAGAGATAAAAGACAAATATATTATTTGCCTTGTTATTTATGTAATATTTGATAACCTACTTACCTTTCTTGTATTCTGATTTTATCGATTTCATTTCCTGTAAAAAAAATAACGATAATAATCTATACAACGAATAATTATATAAATTCGGAATAGCTATAGATCCAAATCTGCTTGCTGTCTACATATAGTAGGTGGTAGTAGGTCCTATTTGGTACAGTTACTTAGTCAATCATTGAACACTGAATGGAAGGAGTATGGTTTTTATCTGTTAAATCTGTGTTCTCACATACTATCAGTTGAATAGCATCAACCAAGGAAATAGCAAGGCCGCAAAAAGCTGGAGCATTGAACCATCTTCACTCCCAAACTGTGATGGTTGTGTTTTAATCCTATAAATAATTATCAACTCACGGACGGTGTTTTGGTTGCAAGCAGTGTCAGTAACATAGATTCATCTGTACCAGCTCCAGATATAGCTTCATGGAAACAATGAACATCATACTGATTTGATGGCATCATCAGGGCAAGAATGACTTCTTCAAAATCACCACTTAATTCAGATTTCAGATCAGAAACCAGATCCTATACGAAAAGAACTCTATTTGTGATTATCATTCAAACTTTTTAAGCATGCTTATTGATCCAATAATTAAGTGAGTAGTTTTGCCTCACTTCTCTTCGGCATGATTCAATTTCTATAGATCATTCACATATTCATTAATAATAAAATACCCAGAAATAAAAAGTGATGCGATCATTATAGTTAACTAAAAATCTTGAAATAACTTTCTGTGTAGGTCAGAATCGATATTGAAATATCTATAGCACAATTATTAATCTACATTACATAACAGCTTGAGCAAATGGATCAAAACTTACCCTTTTCTTGTATTTTTGTGCATATTTTTGTTTTAAAGTCTGTCTTTGAGCATTATCTTTAGAACATATAATATCTATAATGGTCTGTTCATCTGTACCCAATCCATCCATAGCTTTCCGTAATCTTTCACAATCATCATCAGGATTAAAATTGTCATCTGGTTTCACTGTTGGACCTTCAGATTGTTCTGAACCTTTCTTTGAACTTTGTTTACCATCACCACCCTTCTGCAAAAACACGAATAGATTAAAGAGTCCAATGTGCCTCAGTGTCAAATACCAGTTTCATTTTCGCGCAAATTGTATTACATTCTGCATATATAAGGCTTAAAAGTATCTGTTTCGAAAAATATTTTTGAAAAATAAAAAGTAAAATGACCAGTAATTATGACGAAACGTTACATTAGCTATAAATACCTGCAATCCTCATTGAAAAACGCCCAAATCGGAGCAGCCAAATTTCATTTAAAAAAAAAAGAACAGAAAGCATGCTATAGAATAATCTTGCGGAATTTTAAAATTAATTTCAGGAAGAAAAAGGTTGTGGCCTTACTTTAGGTTTTGGTGATTTACTAGCTAGAGCTTTTAAAACTTTTCTTGTAGGTCCTGCACATTTATCATCAATATCTTGTTTTATGTCAGCATCATATTTCTTTTTATAAGTTTTACACACAGCTGGCATATCAATCTAAATTGTGTGCAAGACACCATTAGAAATTAAAAAGTGTAAAGAGGAATCTACATCTGAACAAATCTTACCACCTAGAATTGGTGCTATTACAAGCTTTGCCTACTCGCGTTCGTAATACCTCGTATAAGGTACCAGAGTATCAAGAATTGCAATTTAAGTTGATTTAACACAATGTCACATGGATGTCCAGTAAAGAAACATGATGATATGGTCAAAATAGAATTTTTGGCCTCTGCCTTTATGAACCCATGAAATAATTATATATGTTTTTCACTTTCGAGTGTGTATATTTTATACACCTCCGAGCATCGAATCACCACTAACGTATGGTGATGCATGAATGTTTCCAAGTAGATGTCTATTAAATATAACACGGTGTTCTAAAATACCATACCTCTGATCTGGCAACTAGCGTATTAACAAATTCTGGATTACTGTGGCCAATATTTCTGAATAATTTTTCGGCGTAAAAACCTTCTGAATCTTTTGTGCAATTTACTGGAAAAAAGGATTCAATTCTACAACAGATTTTAAAGTAAAGAAAGTAAACGATCTTCAATGTGAAAAAATCACATAGTCTGGAAATAGCAAGAAGAATCTAGAGAAAAATGTTCTCACCATAAGAGGTGACGGCTTGTGTATAATCACTAGGACATTCTGATTTCATTGTGTCTAAAGCTTCTTTACCACCAGCAACCTGTATAAACAGAGTTGAGAAAAAAAGTTTTCTAATATGATAGTTCTGAAACAAATACTTCATCCCTTATCCATCTTATCTTTGAAACTTACATTTAATGTTCCGATGAGTTACAATTTCACAATGCTTACGAACCACCATTTTGTTCTTGTAGAAAAGAAAACAGTACATTACACGGACAGCATCTTCCAGTTTCTATTTTCCATGTGATTCTAAATCTCCCGATTCCAATGTAACATATGGTTATTACCTGTTTGTAAAGTTTCAACACCGTCTGTGTATGAGATACACTTTTACTGTCTAATAATTTTATAAATTTACCACTTGCAGTTGTCCATCTTCCATCCCCCGACTAAAAAGATAAGAAACTATTTTGTATATAATACGTGGGTACAGATACACTGAATGGTATGCCGATAGTCCTGGCAGTACCTAAGTCTTGGTTTGGTTATTTCAGTTTTGAAGACATTGATGCATTGCCTCCCTTTGACTGCCTGATAATCATCTTTAAATTGCTTCGATATTTTCTGGAGACCAAAGTCTACTCTTTTCATATTTAATTTTGTGGCCTAAGACATCTGTACTATGGTAATGATAGAATTGTATAAACTGATTATATGGTTTGAAAATGACGTGACACATTCTTAAAAACTGAATGAAATACATATCTTACATTGAGTACCAGTGACCTACCTCAAATAATTCTACTGCGTCTTTTTGTGCTGTTTTTCCATCAACGTCACTTGACTCATCTTTATTGGTCTACAACAAAAAAAAATTCAGTTAGACTCAGATCAACCTTGTGATTTTCAAGGCAATAAGCATCTGAGCATCTGAACAAAACCAGAACGCATCAACAACTGAAAATCGCAGTTGCCTTCAGTTGCTTTTGACGACTGCGACGTATCTCATGAGTTGCTTTGAATTTTTAGTCGGACTGAATCCACAATAGAAAAAACAATGATATTAATTGAATTCTGGTTTTACTCTTTCGAAATCAGAGATATTATTCAGGGACTGGATTTACATACTAGTTTTGCGTGGATAAGTTGGTAAGAGGTACTGTCTTAGTGTGCAATTAAACGAATGCAAAGGCTGCTTATGATCTCTTAATTCAAATTGCGAAAATCAGATAGTTAGTGGAGAATCTTGTTTAAAACCACATAGACGACCAATGATTATTTTTGTCCAAAACAGAGCAAAACGATTGTTTTATACCTTGGATATTGTAACTAGAAATAGTTCAATTGGATCTTTATATTTCCCATTTATTGCACTTTCTACACTCTTTGAATATTCTGAAACAAGAATTCGTTATCGTTATAACAAGAATAAGTATCAAAAACGGTGTAATTCCATACAAGAAGATCTTCAATGGGTTCAACGTAGTCACTTGTCATTTTTTAATATCTTCAGTTCCATCTAGAAATGTCAATAATTCAACGATAAAGTTCTAACAAAATATCGACCTACCTTTTCTATAAACATCTTTTAATTGTGACAAACTTTTATTATCTTTTGTACCAATTATTTCTATAATACTGTTCGTGTTTTGATTCTGTAAAATATTCAAAATAATACAGATGAAAAGAAACAGTTGAAACGACTTCAACGGTTTTTACCCTGTTAAAGATATTCAAAAACTCTTAAAATTATCCAATATGCAGTGTTCTAGAATTTTTTTTAAATATAAACTTGAATACATATTTCTATAATTGAATATTAACTAAAATATTTATCTATTTGCAGGAAAGTAGAATAGTGACCTGTATTGCATTGTGTAGGTTTTCAGCATCTGCTAAATCTTGTTCTGTTAATAAAGCATCAATAATAACATTCCAGTCACCACCTAGACCTTCTTTTAATTCTTTATCTAAATCCTAAAATATGATATTACATTGTATAGCTTTATTTTAATCAACTTAGTTGTTTATGATACTGATAGTCCAAATCTGATTATGTTCTTTATTTTCTATAGACTGTATAATGGGTGCTAGGGTACTTGAGTAGAATAGCGAATTGTTTGATTTTAAGGCTATAATTATTAAATGGATAGAGAATGATAATAATGAAAAGTAGAACAGAGTCAAATAATAATGGGATTCTGTTTATCTATAAAAGTTTTTACGACGACAAATCTTCCGACGAGGACGACGAGCTGATGTTGCTCCTGTTCATGATGATGAAGATGATGATAGCTCTTACCAGATCATACTTTTCTTTGAACTTAGCTTTCGTTTCCATTCTTTGCTTATGAGTTTTTTTAACTAGAGTTTTAATTAGAACATCTTGGGATTCTTCTTCATCTAAAATACAGAGAGATCCTATGATATATCGAAGGTATCAAAACACTCTCTCATTGTATATAAGAGAATCTGTGCAAGAAGAAAATATAGAATATAGGAATTAGATTAAAAAAGAAGGAATAGTTACCTAATAATTCCTTTGAAACTTTGAATAGTTGCTTGACATCACGATCACTCTGTAAATCATTCTTATTGTCCTGCAACATTAGGAACAGATCTTTAAAAACAATATAGGAGACAATGCTTCAGAAACTATGTAAGCTTTGATACTTATAAAAATACACTGATGCATGGTGATGTTATCTAAGAGTTAATTACTAATTTGTTAATTTCTAGTCATAGTTCACATCAAGCAGACACTACAGTATTTTTTTAATTAGACGGATACTCAACTTGTTCTATAACCTTCTCAAACACGAAGTTAAAAATAAAATAAGTGTAAGAGACACAGACATCAAGGTGATTCTATTGAGCACAGTGTCTCGTGACGTTATCAACCAATCAAAGCGTGTCTTGCTGGACCCATTTTTTTGGAAAACGGTGACAAATTGTGGGATAGCGGAACAGTAAGATACTGTATTGTTCTTCAGTGGGTTTGTCTCTACCAGAAATTCGTTATGTTATCAAGAAACGGGTGTACATGATACGTTTTTGATTGGTTAAAATCAACGTCATAAACTCGGGACTGTGGTAAAAAAAAAACTTTTGGATTACAATGGAGACGACAATATCACCGGAAAATGTAATCTAATTTTAATGAGAATGATACCATTAGATTATATTAGGGTTTGGTATATATTATGAAATAATTAGAAAATAAAACATCACCTCATTGCCCGCCTTTTTGTTTTTCTTATTTTTATCTTTACTATCATCCTTGTTCGATCCACCCTTAGTTTTCTCACCACGACTTGGGTCTTTTTTATCCTTTATTAATTAGCGTTAATGTTAACAATAACGATTAATTAGAAACGAATAACAATGTAAGTATTATCAAATCAACATTAGACATAGTAAAGTTAAAACAAATTTTGGTCTGTTATCCAGAAAGAGGCAAATGGCAGTCTTAAGTTGTCCTGGTGTTCATTAAAGAACAAAATAATGATGTTCCTCTTTGGCACCCAAACGTAGGATAGATTTTTTTGACATCATGCAAATTGTTAACTGTTAATTTACAGAATCTACACACATCAAAGCAATTATTAAATGCATATACGTAAAATAAGATTTGAACAGTTGAAACATGGGTTAGAATTATTTAACACCTAGTATTATAAAAAAATACAAACAGTGGTCGCCCACCCAGCAGTCTGGGTTAATTTCATTAAATGGATTAATTTCCGATCAAAACTATAGACTCTATCGTGGTCACAATTTGTCAAGGGCAAAAACCAACAGACTGTTCACTCACGAATTTCATATTCTTTCAAGACTCCACCAAGTTTCATCAAAATCGGTCATCATATTTTTGGCTAAATCGGCGTCAGGCGTTTAGCGAAAGTTTGCAAATATCCGATATATATCTTATATATGCGTATCAAGTGCCATCAAAATCATATCACAACTGTAAACTCTATCGCGTTAATAAGTCTACGGACAGACAGGGTTGGCGACAATGTACGTCCATATAGTAATGTGGGGGTTTAAATATAGGTTAGGGTTAATAAGCATTGAAAATATACTTTAATTGGCTATACCTCTTCTAATAATTGCTATTTCTAAAATGAAAGGAGTGGGTTAGTCTTAATATCTTTTTGCTGAAGAAACATGGTAATGTAGGGATTATCAATTATTATCATTTATTGTTTCATAAGATGTTTCTGAAACTATGTTCTATATTATAAACAACGGAATGTAGTATTTCTTAACGTTCCTGCCATCTTTAGTTAGATAGGATGTGAGTAACGATGCGTATTTTGGGCGAATGCTCTAAAAATGGCTCTTTTCATCATTTTGGTTCCCTCTAAATGGCAAATAAGGTCAAGGAATCGCTATAAAGAATACTAGGTACTAACATGCAGGAAAACATGCAACAATAGCATACTAAAAACAATCATATTTGACTTGTAATCTACACAGCAAAATCATTCACTTTGGTAGGTATTGAAGGTACCATTGGTCTTTCAAATAAAGAGCCTTTTCAGCACATTTCTGGTTTCAATAAATAAGTCATTCAAGGGACTGTGTTGGAGGTTGGGTGAGAGACACTACTATCGGGGTAGATTGCTAGACGCAATAATAACGAAAAAGACTGACATGGGGTGGTATTTGAGAAGCATGTCGCTATAACGTTATTATGGTCTAAGTACCATTTCTACAAAAAGCATTCGTGGTCACAAGATTAGGATAGCATTCCTACAATACAACGTGACAAAAGCAGTAGCAGGGTATTATACAGACTGTATACCTGATCATCTTGTTCCTTATAATCACCCCAGTACATTGACAAATCTACCTCCCCATCCTTTATAAAATTAAATGTATTTCAATATTTCAGATGAATCACAAAATGCTAAATTTGTCAATAGATAGTTGTGCTCTCTTTCATGTTTGTTTTGTTTTACATATTTACCATATGAATATTTCACCGGTTTCTGAATCACAACTAACGACGAAGCTGCTGAACATGTTTTCCACACTGGAGGTCTCATACTCACACCATCTGGAAACCACTTAAAAAGAACTGCCATGGGGTTTAAGAACTAATGTGTCTGTAGACATGGTTTGATATAAAAAGTATACGACTTACTCGTGGTGATGCTTTACGTTGTTTATCGTCTGACTTCTTAGATTTCTGCTGACTTTTGCTCTTATCCTAAAATTGACATAATGGTCCAATCATTCCCTACTGTGACAATGTGAAATATTCTGAACACTCTTGTAAGATTTAATAATTGCAGCAAAAAACATACTGATAGGTCTACCTTATCATCGCCGTCATCTTCGCTATCAAAATCACTTTCATAATCATCGTTCTGTAAGAAATATGTACAAATTATATATTCACCATTGGAATAGATTCATATGGTTGGTATGATTAAAATCGTTAACAAATATGTTTATTTTGAATTTCGGACTGGCACAGGCATCTGTTTTGGAATCTAAAATCTATATAGTGCGTATAAAGCATGTTTGACAATGTGTAATAATATAGTCCTACGCCATTTTCAGTAAATATTTCCCAATGCTAGTCAGTCATTACAGACTGAACGATAAAGATTGAAAAAGTCGTAACTGAAACCATACGTACCTCCTCTCTCCTTCTTCTCTGTGATGGTGTGCCATAAATAGGATCTTTAGCATTTTCTTGTCTCATTTCTAAATATTGTTCATGTCTTTTATAATCATCTTCCTTAAAACATAAAGTTCCAATTATCACTTAGCTACCCCAGATCAGAACATAGTACATTCTCTCTTCTTAATACCATATTCCTAATACCCTATTCCTTTGCTTTTAACTAGTGAGATATCAACGTCTGTTGTTTTGAAACTGGTTCAGGGACCAATGATGAAGGGCAATATCATACAGTAATTGATAGTGACCCAAATCCAAATGTGGAGTAATTGAAGAAAAAGAAGAAGATGAATCTAGTTACCCATAACTGTCTATCATAAGTTGGTTTAACAGACTCTAACCGCTTTGCTATCTGCACGTTTTCTAATAACATCTTCTCGTGTCTTTGTTTCTTGTAAGGGTCCACTTTTCTACAAAAGATCAACAGATATGTATGGTGCATTAAGTTTAATGAACAAATGCGATCCAAATCGAAATAATTTGTTGTACCTTTCTAGAAAGATTAAATTGTAAACTTACCGTTTTGTTGGTTGTTCATTCCAGTTATCAACCCGTCCACCTGATTTCATTATGTTTGTCATTTTATTTAATAGGATTTTATTTTCATGGTCAACTTGAGACAATTTTTCCTCTTCATTCTAGAATCATAAACATACAGATCAGAATATAGTATTTTACAGTTCTTGTAAATTTTAACTTTGTATTCAATTGTAATTATATTGTTTGATAACAGTAATAGTACCAAACATAGACAATCTACATGTATAACAATATTGCAACCAATGCCATTTCCAGGACACTTAACGGTCGCCCAAATCCGACACCATGCTTGTACACTCTATGTAAATCAACTTTCAAGTTTGCCTTAGTACTGTGGCCTATGATAAAGGCAACCATTCTGTTCAAAGGACTCATACAGGTCACAATTTTGTAATTTTAAAGACACACAACATATACATGGAAATGAAATCAAACCATCGCAAATAAAGTTGAATCTACGTTACAGAAAAAAAATCACGTTTTATGCTCCAATAAATGACTTTGATATTAAGCTGCAGGGCATAACAATGAGCTTAAGAGTCCTATAATAGCTGCTGGAGTATGTTACATCAAGTAATATATTGATTTCCTATATCTCAAACAAGACCTGATTTATTTTGATGTGAGAAGGCTTATCATTTGTCGTAAAGGTCAATCAGTTCAGAAGAATTTTAGGGTAACCATCTCAATCTTGAACTCAAAACGTCTGGTAAAATCAGAAAATAAAGGATAACACCTTTTAATATATTTGTGAGATTTATTCTATAGTAATCGAAGGTATAAAAGCCATGATTGATTGATTGACGCCATTGATAAACAATAACATGTAATCTAATGTTTACATTGACAACCGTAAAAAACCTAACTGTTGACATTCAATATAGAGAATAAACATGGCGAGTAGAGATATTGTCTACATTTATTGCTGGGCTTGTTCATTATTTAACATTACTAGTAATCAATATTATTCAAGTTAAAGATCTTGTATAAGAAATCAGGCTATGATAAAAATGAGTAAGCTAATAAAATAGCTTTGACAAAGTGTGCTTTTTACCCAAAAAAAAACATTCTGGCTTAACTGGGCTAATTACATTGATAAAAAGGATTGCAAACAAGTTGTTTGTGCATTGGGACACTTAAAGCTCCTTTCTTAAATTCCTGAATCACAATTCTGTGTCCCATCTAGTACGAATTTTCGTCGATCTTGGATGGCGGGCGAATCAGCCCTCAGAAAAATGTACGAAACAAAACATCTAGATCTGATTCATTAGATTGATTACCAATGAAAAGGAAATGGAAAGTAATATATAATACATACATTACAGTTTTATATTGTTCTTACCCGAATACTTTTACTTCTATATACTAAATGTGAATATTGTTTTGGTGTATTGTTGTCTAAGCTGGGTTTGATCATTTCAAGCTGTAAAACATAACAATATAAAGGGGATTAATAAAATATGTATATTGCATTAATAATATATACATAAATCAACCTGAACTTTCAATCTCTGTAGCGTTATTGGCGAGATCTTCTTATTTCGTGCATAGAAAAGTACAAGAAACGCAAACATAACCTGTCTGTATTCTGTAAATAGATAGTAATTGAAACTTTACAAGGCGACCCACATTGTGTCCATTACCACTTTAATTACTCATATTGTAAGTGTTATGAATCGTCCCGGATATGCATAAATATCTTTGCTTTACTAAAGATATCATTAAGATAAATAAAAGTCAATTGAAAAGAATATAGAAACAGATCTTATGAATGACATTAGTACAAATAGTACATGACATATCCATGATCTATGTCACGTCATGCAAATATAGCAAATAGAACCCTATCGTTATATATTCTTCTCGCCTATCTTATCACTAATTGATAAACCACTTTAAGCTGGTGACTGTTGAAAGCTACTTAATAATAAAGGTTAGACAGTAGCTATAGAGATCTGACAAATATTATACAGGTGATAAATGAGGACCTAATGGGAATATGCAAGATAAATAAAACGCCTTTATCTTTACTGTTATGCACTCTAAACAGTCGTAAACAATTCTCTTTGACCTAGGTTTGTATATGAATAATATTTCTTAGCATATCATTTTGTATATCATTTTCTTTTCCTAGTGCTTTCTGTGACTCAGTAACCATCTCTATCTATATCTCTTGTAACTTTTCTAGATGGTAACTCTACGCAAGATTTTTTCTGAAAACCATTTGATGGCACTCGCGCCATAGCAAAAAAAGGTTTGCAAATTCAAGGCAACGTTCCACTATGTCATATCAGTAGGATTTGTCAATGGGCTTGCAGCTTTCTATATTTTTGTGAATCTGTAACAATAGATTGATTAGGGTACTCTAATATGTCAAATCATTAGCATTATATCCCGAAATAGTTACCTTTTGTCGGTGCAGTTTATATGCCCTCTCATGTTCATGTCGAGGCATCATTTTGATTTACTCCTGATCTGAAATAGATTTCCAAAAACGTATACGGTGTATATCAAGCCCACTTATAGTTTTACAAACATCTAAAAATTACTGAAGGAATGGTTACATATCATAATTCAACCAACAAACTAATACTTCGACAAAATCACAATTTCTTAAACAAAATCATAATAAAGAAATCAGTTTCAAACATGTGTAAATGTGACATAATATGACAATTTACAGAGGTGTAAAGATTGGTAATATTGTCATTGTCAACCAAGGTTACCGACCTGACATACTAATAATTGGTAAAAGTCGTGGTATAGTTAACCAGAATTATGAATTTGGCATAGAAAATCAGTTGTTGTGTGATTTTAACTCATTTCATACCATTTCATCGCATCAGAGATGATGTAGAAACACTTGTCGGTACCATGAGACGAACTCATGTGAGATATATGAGTCTTTTCGGACTGTAGAATGTTCTTGTAAATTTCGACTTTCAGTGAATTTGCTTTCTTTGGTCATACAGTTTAAATTTTGAAGGTTAACGCTTATTTCCAAAACTAGATGTTCTGATGAGGATGAGAATGAAACGAGCCATAGTAAATTATATTTTAATTAAAGTTTTAAATTGCTATGTAAATGTAAATATTGTTTTGTTACATGTCAATCATCATTATTATAATCATTGTAATTAAGAGAGTTCTGGCACAAACTATTGAAAATGAACCCACAGCAGGACTTTCCGGTACTCAAGTAATTAAAGAATATTTTATCAGAAATCTCGCACGTAAAATCGATTAACATCTTGGTAGTTTAGCTAATAATTTGCATCTCAGTGATAAGAAAGGATAACATACATGATACTACATACCTTGTATGCGATAATAACAAAAGTTATATCACTAATCCCTAATTATATCACGATATTTATAATTATCTGATATCAATATATTATCGCCTGGATAATAACAAGTATAGACTTCGTCAGTTGAACATGTCGACAATACTCTATTTCGTTTGTACACTATATAAATCAATGAATAGAGCTGTCAATTGAGGGCAGTGCCATAGCGACAAAGTAAACTAGCAGTAGGTCTAGCTGTAATTCCTACCCACCCTTATCAATATTATAGTAGCCCAACCACACAGTAGTGTGTTAATATCTGTGTAAGCCTTATAAGAACACTTCATTTTATTAAGAAGGGCCGTTGTACTAATAAAAAGATTAAGTATGAAAAAAGGTTTAAGTTCAACTTGTTTATTACTATCCAATAATAAAAATTCTTATCGCAAATTTGTAACTGGGTAGTTAAATAATATGAAAGACTTAAGATTAAATAAATCTGAGAATCATATATTATCACAATCCCTTTCTATATCAAGAAACTACAGATAGATAGCGTGACACGCTTTGATTGGTTAAAAATGTTACCTTTGTGCGGCGATTTGGTAGAAAACTTATCAGATTACCATTGAGAAAAAAATACCACAAAACGAAAAAGATGCCAAATTGGATTCTAATTCTAATTAGGTTGATATTTCATGTTAAAAGCTATAATAAGGCTACATTCCAAAATGAATTTCACCACAATTAGTTTTATTCTGTCGTAAGTTTGGGGTTAAACTTTGAGTCAAACTGCGTCTTCCTGTAGATCTCTCAGATAATTTTCAACTGTACCTCACCATTCGCAATGGTTAAATCAAACTCAAAGCAATTAGTACGTTGACTGAAAAGAAGTATTTTACAGAAAATAATGAATATCCTTGAAAGAGCACAACCGTTTATATGCAAACGTATACTTAAAATAGATTAGAATGCCTGGATGGTTCTATACTCAAACGTACATTCATACCCAGAGGTAATTCCTTGGACGGTTGCTTAACTTTTACCCTTCTTGTCTAGCTCAGCAACTTGTATTTTCAGAATACTTGAGTATAAACACACTGTAAAATTGAAACGAAACATTAAAATTGTTGTCTGTAGATTGAGACGAGATGATTATACCCTTGAAGTCCTCACAGTTGAATTTTGAAATCTGTTAAAAATCGCCCGATAATCACGAAAATTGACATACAAACCAACCAATAATGGAAGTAATCCAACAAAATTGTAATCTGTAGAGTGATTACGGGATAGTGCCTGTTCAACACTGAGAATCTGTACATAAAATCGGTAAGTATTATCTTTGCATCAATACCAAACCCTCAGACCAAATATGAATAGAATCTGTAACAAAAATCGCAAAAATGGGGAAATTTGGTATAAAAGTTCACCTTATCAATGGGAGGTAACGCCGACCATGGCATGACTACAGACTACTATACATTTCTGTGACTATATTCTTTGATTAATATTCGTATTGTTTATCGTTTCTTATCGTGGAAGATCTATTGTCGCTTACAAAACGTCTCATACATAATGTTCACCTGCTTAATAATATGATCCACTATTCACGTGTGACAATAGATACCAACTCGTCGTGTCGAATTTCTTATAACAAAAAGTATATCCATATAGTACAACATTGTACATTGTTCTCATACACATAGCATTATCAAATCAACCATGTACATAAACCAATAGATTATTGTATTTTGTTCAACTTTGAGCATTGAGGATTGTTATTTGGATAAAAGATATGTTTTAAAATAATTACACTGATATTTGATTGAGCGTTAGTTTATCTATTGACCTTAAGAAATATATCAATGAAAATCCGAAGTAAGGATATTTTATTCTGTTATTGTATATAATCAGATCAGTTAATTTAAAAATAAAATGTTGACGATAAGAAAAAATAAGATAGTGTGGATAAAGAAAAGAAGAAATCAAGGTTTGAGACAAGATTAGATTTCATGTAATCAATATTAAATTGATTTATCAAGACCTTTAATCTCATTCTGTCGTCTGCTAAAACAGGTAATGTAGTGAGGTGATTAAAGTTGGTTGCTAGGTCGCTAAATCCTACTTTTCAATGAGAATACGGTCATTATGTTGGTCTTCGTGTTTATATTACCGTTATACGAATTAACTCATGCTTGCTAAAAGTAGTTTGTGATTTTAACTGTTTTGTGTTAAAGGGGTATTATTTTGAAAATGTAGAGTGAACAGTGCTGAAATCTAGAGTAAAAATGTCGGAAATAGGAGTACGTGCTGGTCTATCGCGACCATTTACTAATGGCACATTTCAGATGCGTTTAAATCAGTTTGAGGATTTAATAAGAGATTTGACCTATCAAGATGCTGAAGCCACAGCTGAGGAACGACGTCACATGATCACAGGTGAGTATTTCTCCAGAAAAAAGCTGCTGATATTCGAAATTTTACTCAAAGGGGGATAGAAATGAAGAAAGTATATTCAAACAGAAAGTTCCCCCGATACACTGACAGTAATATCAAATTCTTTCTTGTCGTGTGTCAAGCCACATTTTTGTACCAAAGCCACATAAAATCCATAACTTACTTTAGAACTGCTAAAAAAATAAATGTTTTTCAAAGCCAAAATGGTAACTGAACTTTTTCATTTTAAAAAGGCATTTCACAGTCGTGTTCACTAAATATCTTGCTGTAACACATCTTAATTCAATACAATATTCAGAAATATAACTTAAAAATAAGATTTTAATTGAAGGTGAACCAACAAAAATATTTGTTTATAAACCTGTAAAAAATAGAAGTCAATATTGATCAAGTAATTTAATATATATATATATATATACTCTGTATTAACATACCAAACTTACTCACATGTATACAATGATATTTTATCTTAAATCAAACAAGAGGCACGCGAGATCCCTTTATATTCTACAGATGAAGACCAAATACCATGTATTATTAGTTTGATAATTTCTTCCTAAGAACACATAATTTATCTTTCAATTAATTTTAATTACAATACTTGAACCAAACTTCTACCGGTCCCACATAACACCTTCTATAGAACCTGTTATAAAATATATTACAATACTTCACAACTATCTACTTTTTAAAAGATTCATTACAATACTTGATAGTAATCTTGAAAGATTTATTGCAATGCTTGTTAATCTTATGAGAGCTATATTACAATAGTTTAAACTTCTAAACGATAACCGTCTATAAGATTTTTTACATTAAATGACACCCTTTTTAAAATACATTACAATACTTGATAGATTTCTAAAAGATTAATTACAAAAACCTTCTATAAGATTAAATACAAAGATGTATTACAATACTTTATAACGTTCCAAAAGGTAACACTCTAAAATATTTTTAACAATACTTGATAGCCTTCTAAAAGATTTATTGCAAAATATCGGACACTTGTTCCATAATACATATATCATAATTATACTATTCTAGAAAATGTTCGCTATGATCAGTTCTGTGAGAAGATACGTGAGATATTTGGAGCTGATATCAAAAATCAAGATCTCAAAGCAACTTATAGAAAAATCTCTACGAATCCAGATGCCAAAGTTGACTGGAGCGAGGTAAGATATGTTATATTTTTAATAAATTTACAGATTTAGTTTTGTTGTACATCTACATAACAGCATGTTTTATTTAATAGACATGTCACGAGCCCACAGTTTTGTTTGCTAGACAGACGTACACTTGTTATTGTTTATTGCAGCTGTTCGGATATTTCCAATCTGCTGTAGAAGAAGAAGAGATTATTGTTGGAGAAGAAGTCAGTGTTTTTATGGTTTCTAAGCGAAGGAGAGTTGGAGATGCTGCAGGTAAACTACACGTTTTGGACACTGTATCCAATTTGATATTCTAAAAGAAGACGCCCTGGTATTTTCCACAAGCTTTTTTTTATTGATTCCCTTTTTTAATCAGATATTGTGGTGTCTCATTGGTACACTTTAATCCATTAATGGATTGCAACAGACAAAATGTCCGCCTAGCAAGCACATTACTCAACGCTTAACACCATTTCGTTCGATTGTGGTCAGAATAGAATGGATGCAGACTGTGGCGCAATCTGTGCTTACTGTGCTCAGGTCAAGGTCAACTATTAACAGTCCATCAATATGAGATAGAAATCTCTAATTTGATATCAGTTTGTGATTGAAATATTATAGGTGATAAAAAGAGAAGAGATTGTGTACAGAGTATTAAGTATTCACCAGCTATAGATTCTTATATCATAGCTTCTCAGAAAGGAGCCGTTTCTGTGTGGAGTAGCAAGGTTAGAGGACCTTTTTTCATGTAGGCTACTATTATCACTGATGACTCCATGGCACATCCCCTATACTAATCATTTCTAAAGTACTTAGAACTAGGAATATTTGTGTTAGTGTATTAGCATAGCTAAAATGCATAGCCTGCAGTGTTGATGGTCCATGATCATGGGCGCTGAGTTGGAAAATTTTGCTGAAATGGGCTATTATAATACATAATACCAAAAATTGATATTATATTTGTGTTTAATTTGGTAATCTGTTTTATTTTCAGTTACGTCTGCAAGCCTGTGTAGAAATAAATGTATGATATTTTTTTTACTAAATCTTACTTGGAGACTAAAGGGAGATAATTCAAAATTTCAAAATGAAAATTGATTATGTTATGTGATACACAGTCGGATTCCTCAAGCTTTTAAAACTATAAAACTACGCTTATATTGTGAACTGTGTTAAGCACTGAAAATGAATTCAACCTATTTTTATATCTACAAAGTTCGAAGACTAAAGGGAGATAATTTGCTTGCATCAAACAATCCTATTGATTGATCATACATTTTCTTGTTAGTATCACAGACAAGTGTTTTGACCTATTTTATCTCTGGAATTACAAGTCTATATCTATCATCCAAGTAACCTGGCATCATTGTGAAATCAGAATTTTAGTATATATTCTGAAGACTAAAGGGAGATAATTTGAGAAATCTATTTTTATTCAATAGGAATCAGTCTGGGTGACAGGATGTGATTATTTACCTTCTATAAGAAGAGTTGCTGTATGTACAGAAAGATCTATAGCTATCTGGGATAATAGATCTAAAGGCAAGGGTGAAGTAAGTATCTATTATAATGATAGGTTGTTATAATAGAACTGAAAATAACCATAATACCTCATGATAATTGTGGTTTCTGAATAAAATTTTGTTTGTTATTATTCAAATATTCAATAGAAAAGTCCTGTAATGTATCCTGGCACTGATTTTATAACTGAAACAAATGTCGGCATCATAAGATGAGCTCTAGTCAACTATAATGATTGTAAAGCATGGTTACCCAGTGAACACAATGTTTTATATTCTGATCTGGTTAAAGTATTAAAGTTATTATTTCAGAATGTGTTTATAATCAAACCAATAGAACATTCACCACAATGTATGATATATTTACCACGTACCACTGGACCTCATGAAGATACAATACTATATGGTGATGATCAGGGCTATATCAATCTGATGATAGTAGCAGCTAAAGATCTTACAATGAAGAATGGCAAAGGAGATAAGAAAAATTCTCCCAGCTATGTTATAGAACCTCATAAAATGGCCAAGTAAGAATTAAGAATGAAAATTTGAGACATTGAGTCAGTTTGAAACAATAATAATAATAATTTGATGCCTTCTGTTGTAAATGACACATTGGAATTCCTTTATGTCTGTTATTTGTACCACAATGTTTTTTTAATGAAAATACTCAGTAAAAAAGGTGTTCTTATTTAGTTATATTTGTATAATTTTATCTTTCAGTCCAGTTGTAAGAAGAAAATTACATGATGATTGGGTTTTAAAGGTGATTTTTTAAAGATTTTGAACATTTACAGCCATATTCTTCCTATGGACAGGCTGCCCTTGTGGTCATTTTTCAACCCTTCTTTGTGCTCGCTGAATCTATGTTAAATAATTTCAATTAGGGGGTCATTTATCATAAATGCTGTTATCAAGACAGGGCATGCTCATCCTTCTGGAAAACCTGATGTCATTCTGCAACTGTTTTGTCATCTTGACATCCTTTTTGGATAGCTAATATTGTATTTACTATATATTTCTAGTTTTTTTTTTTATCTAAGTTTTATGAAGCACCAGAAAGTCTAAATAAATAAACCAAGCACTAACAATATGAACCGAGCAACCAAACAACACGAACAAAAGCCGAAAATGCAAAACAAGATTTTGGTGAAACAAATGCAAACTTTATTTTTCTATTTTAGGTGAAATATTTTCCTGATTTAAGATGTTTTGGTTCATGTTCACCAAGTAGTAATCAATCATTTGTTTTAGAAGAACTTGAAAGACTTTCTGATAATGGGTAATTATATTGTTTCTATTCAACATTCTCTATCATCTCAATCAGTCAACTGTCTTAGAATTATCACTTGAATTACATGGTGATAATATGGAATTTTTATTTGAACAAATCTATCAGTGAAAATTTGAATCCTGTTCAGTGAGTTTGTTTAATTGGCCATACGCATTAAGTCTTATATTGGGAATTAACCTCAAAATTTAGAAGTTATTGTCCAGATCAGAAAAACAGTAGAGATGCGATGCAATGTAATCAATTTGAACTATCTTGTTGATTTGAATTATTACTAGAATTATTATATGTTTGAATTATCATTTAAGCTATTTGTACATTTGAATTATCATTTGAGCTATCATGTACAACTTAATGAGCTAGTAGATATCAATTTTCATGTTTTTTGAAATATCATAAATATGAATAAGATTTTGAGACAATTATGAATTTTACTTTCTGTAAGATATTTTTCTTATAATTTTTTGTATCAATAAATGTGATCAAAACATTGATTAATGG
This sequence comes from Lottia gigantea, assembly GCF_000327385.1. Classification (NCBI taxonomy): domain Eukaryota; kingdom Metazoa; phylum Mollusca; class Gastropoda; family Lottiidae; genus Lottia; species Lottia gigantea. The sequence goes on along the minus strand of NW_008707225.1, from coordinate 1,828,832 downwards.
TATTGCTTGTGTTATTTTACAGTGAAGTAAGAAGTGTTAGTTTAAGTAAAGGTGTTAATGCATTTGATTACTGTGTTCGAGCTAATATTATAGCTACTGGTGGTGTTGATAAAATCATTAGAGTTTGGCATCCTCATATCTGGTCAAGACCAACAGGTAAAACTTACTGTTAAACTTTTCAGATCTCTATCAGTTGTTATTATATATATATGTGTTAATCTCTGTTGCATCCAAACAATTACACTATACAGTTTAAGCTAAAGTCTCAGCTATACTTGCCCAACTTAACTGGACAACTCCTTGTTCGTTCATCTTATCCTTTATGTTTTAAAGTAAGAATGGGCATCTTCAGCAAAGTACATCAAAGCTAGATATATTCTTGTGAACTAAAGCTCATATCACATGTTTGGAACAAAAAATGGGTGTTAACTTTGCAAAGAGAGCGAGCTCACTGTACAGGACTAAGAGCATGTTTTTATACTTTGGTCTGTGGCTTGAGATATTAATATTGTTTTTAAAAGTCAATTGGCATAACCTGTTTCAACTGAATTCATTTGAAATACTATAATTATAAAGAGATTTAAGTTTATCGCCTTCTTTGTGCTGTATATTTCAGGCAAATTATTAGGCCATTTATTTACTATAGTAGAAATAGTATGTAATCAAAAAGATCAACATTTAATTAGTTTATCTACTGCTAGAGTTTTTAGGATCTGGGATATTCATACTTTAACATGTCTTCAGGTTAGTTATAGTGCTTCTATATTTCCTATCAATATTTTGAATAATAATTGTCTGAAGATCACACAGTGTAAAACTCTGAGTAACAATATTTCTAATAGAATGATACAAAATTGAAAATGGACAATACAAATTTTTTTCATATATAATGTAAGATAATAAATATTAAAACAGAACCTGAAACATGTTTAAATATTGATGCATTGAGTACTATTTTACCATGATATGGAAGTAAGACAAGTGTGAGGTCAAGTGCTGTTTACATGTACTTACATAATACCTGAGCAATTTTCTGTTGTATCTTTAAGAGATAGACGTATAGTAATAATAATGGTGATCATACTATATTCCAGGTTTTTACTGATAATGAAGAGAGACCTGGTGAAAAGCGAATCTATTCTATGATTTTTGATAATAAACATGAAAAATTAGTCACAGGTACCAATCACCTTTAGTATTTTCTTTAGTCTGATCGTTTCTGAATATCATGTATTAAGATATTTCGTCAATTTATGTTATTGATTTAAGGTTACTGATATCATGTATTTTTTTTTGTAGGATCAAGTGTAATAGATGCTTGGCCATTAACAAGATCTGTGCAAGATACAATGCAGGTACCACATACACATGATAGGCCAGTAACTCAGGTATGTTGTAAGGATGAGTCAAATAGACACATCCATATTACCAGTAGAACAATTCTGAATTATTTACTGTGAAAAAATCTCAATGCCTTTCGTGACAAAGCAACCATGCCTGAGACTAAGCCGTAAGATACCTCCAGTTCCATTTTGAAAGTTGTCTATATCCTCTGTTGTTTTCACAATGAAGGTATTTTTTTATTATTGTATTTTCAGATATTATATAATAAAGAATTAAACCAGATTGTATCAGTTTGTACTGAGTCAGTTATTAAAGTATGGGAAATAGAAAGTGGTAAATTAGTACATACTATAACTGATTCACATGGTACTGGTATAGAATTAACTAGTATGACATTAGATAAAACAGGCTATAGATTAGTCACAGGAGGTTATGATGGTAGGTTATTAACTGAAACTTTTCAGATTTTCTGAAATTCTTGGTAGTTTAGTTCCCAAAATGACATTATTAAATGTGGCAGATTCTCCACTTCACAGAGTGATATCAGGTTTTCCAGAATTATGCAATTACTATCCAGAAGAAATATTTCAGACATTAAATGACAGAATGAATTTATGCAGAACATGTACATGTTATGCTCCTAATCAAAGTTTTCACCTAAGTTAAGACTTACTTCTGTGTTTGATATACAGAGGTTATGGAATGACTAAAGTAACCCATAAAATGTTATGAAACAAAAAAAAAAAACTGCTGAGTTGAGTTATACCAGATAGAACACTAACTAAGTCATTGTTTTTATGTATTCAGGATCTATAAAAGTGTGGGATTTTGGATCAGGACAAGAGATAAAAGGTAAAGAAGGAACTGGGGGTGGTGAAGAAGATCACAGTATTAATGGTTTAGTTTATTTTAAATTTGGACAAGATGATGATCATCTTATTATAGCTTCTGGTTTTGATAATAAAATCAAAATATTTTCTGTAAGTTTCTCTTTTAAAGTGTAATCAAATCTATTTGGTATGTGTATATAGCTTATTATCTTTCTTAAATTTAAAAATTTGTCCATATAAAAGGCATTTTGAGTAGATAATGGGCATGATTTTAAAAGCATAGCCTTTATTTTCAACCAATAAGCAAGTTGAAGATTATGATGCTAAGTTGCATTGTAAATTTTTCTTTGCCATCATATAAATGCACATTTGTTATGAAACTCTCAAAGTTGAAATATTGAGTTCTGTACGTTATTGCTGTTGCAATTTTATATTAGAGCATAGAACAGTAGAATTATTTAAATATATTTATAATATTAGACCCAATAAATGACATTTACATGACCATAATGAAAATTCATCTGTTTATAGGACAGTGGTGATTGTGGTAAAATAGAATTTATACAAGTATTCAGTGATATATACTATTTGTCTAGAGATATGAGTGAGACTGTATCTTCTACTGAGTTTAACAATAGATCTATATTACCTAATATAGGCAACTCAAACCCTCAAATCACTAACATCATGAAAAAGGTATGTCTAAAATCTTTATACTTACATAGAGTCATAGTATAACCAAAATATCAGAGGGTTTTTTATTACAGGAAATGATATACAATACTCACAATATAACCTGTATGACCAATATATCAGAGAGTTTATTTATTACAGGAAATGATATACAATACTTCCAATATAACCTGTATGACCAATATATCAGAGAGTTTATTTATTAATGGAAATGATATACAATACTCCCAATATTACCTGTATGACCAATATATCAGAGAGGTTATTTATTAATGGAAATGATATACAATACTCACAATATTACCTGTATGACCAATATATCAGAGAGTTTATTTATTACAGGAAATGATATACAATACTCACAATATAACCTGTATGACCAATATATCAGAGAGGTTATTTATTAATGGAAATGATATACAATACTCCCAATATAACCTGTATGACCAATATATCAGAGAGGTTATTTATTACAGGAAATGATATACAATACTCACAATATAACTTGTATGACCAATATATCAGAGAGGTTATTTATTACAGGAAATGATATACAATACTCACAATATAACCTGTATGACCAATATATCAGAGAGGTTATTTATTAATGGAAATGATATACAATACTCCCAATATTACCTGTATGACCAATATATCAGAGAGTTTGTTTATTACAGGAAATGATATACAATACTCACAATATAACCTGTATGACCAATATATCAGAGAGTTTATTTATAACTGGTTGTAGTAATGGTAATCTAGTACTCTGGGATTTAGATAAATCTGTTGTAGAAAAAATGTAAGCTTCAAATTTTGTTTACTTTCTAAATTTTCTTTTTTGATTTATGGTTGACAATTTGAAAACTGTAGGTCCAGTATATATTTGGTTAGGAAAAAAACATGAAATTGGTTTAATTGGGCATCCCGTTGGTAGCTGTGGACAACATGCCACAATATCTGTCAATTACACATGTATATTATATAGAGTTTATTATTTTTCCAGATTTGAGCTTCCAATAGATATAAATAATGGTCAAAGTAAGAGATCTAAATTAAATGGAGATCATGCTGTCCACAGTGTTCAAGTTTTGATAAGAACTGTTCGCAGATCTGATTTAGTTAATTCCAAGTAAATATATAGCATTTTAAATCTTAATGGTAGGATGTTACCTGAAACTAAAGCCTTTCCTTGAGATATCAAACATTTACCAACTTGTAGCAAACAATCAAATAAGAGACATCTGCCAGGAGTTATTTGAGTCAAGTTATTTTGGGGATTCTTCTTCAACATATATGTCTTGACTATTAAGATTATTTATTAATTTATTTATTAAAGATCAAATGATGAAAATACAGGAAGTGATGTTCACCATACAACTAGTGTAAATAATCATCACACACCAACCAACCAGGTAAATACTTCTTTTTCTTTTTCTTTATAAACAATACTAGCAAACAGTTAATTTTTTTTGGCATAAATATGATTTAAAACTTTTTGCTAGCAATTTATTGTGGAATAGTATAAAAATATTGAAAATCTTAAAAAGAATACTTTTTGATTTTCAAGGAACCAAGAAGTACCTCTAATGAAAATACTAAAGTTTCTGGAGATTCTCCAGACAAAATAAAGAATACCAATGAAGTGTCTAATTCTCAACAAACTCAAGCATTAACTGGTAAATAAGTTTTACTGCCTCAAATACTGAGCTTTGTCTGTGTGAAACAGTTCAAATTTGTTTGATTTATGTTTCTCTTAAGTAAAGTATATCTCGTCTTTTTCCTCAGAAATATACCAATTCATATAACAACATTTTCGAGAATTCTAGAATGAATTAATATTCAGATCATTGAAATTTACGACTTTCTTTTATTACCTGTAGAAACACCATCTCCAAGAAAACAAGGTGAAGATCAAAAAAAGAAAGTAGATTTTCATGATTCACTGTTAGAGGATAAAATAATAGTAGCTAAATATGAACCTATACTAGTCTCAACACACCAAGATTCCTATATCAGATTCTGGACATTAAATGTGAGTATTTTTGTTACATAATTATAGGTGTAGAAACCTAACTAGACTGCAAATCCTAAAATACCAGCATAACTATACCGGCTTTTGACATCTTCAAAATTCCATAGATGTTGAATACCATTCAGATAACCTCTACATGAATTTTTGATTACTTATTATTATTAAGTTCTAGTGTGCTACAGACTCTTTTAGCACTTTTCCAATGAACTGCAGAACAAAAGGACATAATATTATTATATTGCAATTTTAGGGTGATTTATCAAGAGAAATATCACCATCAACTAAATGTGATTTCTGAAGTTATTGTGATTTTTAGAGTGATATATAAAGAGATACCATTAAGTTATTTCTAGGGTGATTTATTAAGAGAAATATCATCATTAAGTAAAAGCTATTGCCATTTTTAGAGTGATTTATTAAGAGAAATATCACCAATAAGTAATAGTTATTGTTATTTCTAGGGTGATTTATTAAGAGAAATATCATCATTAAGTAAAAGCCATTGCCATTTTTAGAGTGATTTATTAAGAGAAATATCACCAATAAGTAATAGTTATTGTTATTTCTAGGGTGATTTATTAAGAGAAATATCACCATTAAGTAAAAGCTATTGCCATTTTTAGAGTGATTTATTAAGAGAAATATCACCAATAAGTAATAGTTATTGTTATTTCTAGGGTGATTTATTAAGAGAAATATCACCATTAAGTAAAAGTTTTTGTTATATCTAGGGTGATTTATTAAGAGAAATATCACCATTAAGTAAAAGTTATTGTTATTTTTAGGGTGATTTATTAAGAGAAATATCACCAATAAGTAATAGTTATTGTTATTTCTAGGGTGATTTATTAAGAGAAATATCACCATTAAGTAAAAGCTATTGCCATTTTTAGAGTGATTTATTAAGAGAAATATCACCAATAAGTAATAGTTATTGTTATTTCTAGGGTGATTTATTAAGAGAAATATCACCATTAAGTAAAAGTTTTTGTTATATCTAGGGTGATTTATTAAGAGAAATATCACCATTAAGTAAAAGTTATTGTTATTTTTAGGGTGATTTATTAAGAGAAATATCACCATTTAGTAAAAATCATTGTTATTTTTAGGGTGATTTATTAAGAGAAATATCACCATTAAGTAAAAGTCATTGTTATTTTAGGGTGATTTATTAAGAGAAATATCACCATTAAGTAAAAGTTATTGTTATTTTTAGGGTGATTTATTAAGAGAAATATCACCATTAAGTAAAAGTCATTGTTATTTTTAGGGTGATTTATTAAGAGAAATATCACCATTAAGTAAAAGGCAAGGTATACCTATAACAACTGTATGTTGTGATGAAGATTGTAATATAATGGTCACTGGTGATCAAAGTAAGTTATTTCTGCTATATGTTATTCTTATTATCACTATATGATTCCTATTGTTACTAATTTTTGCTCTCCTTATCCCTAAAAAATCCTAGATAGTGGCTCTGAATATATCTTATAGAAATTATATTAGATCTTCTATTTTTTCCTAAAAACAGATGGTTACCTGACACTGTGGGATATTGGTGCATTTTTAGAAGAACCAGAATCTGAAGAATATGTAAGTAAATAAATTCCTTAATTTTAATAATACTTTATCAAATAAACTGTTCCAAATCATGAACAGTAAATCAATCAAAACTCAGTAGATCATTTAGAAAATTGATTTAAGTTTCCATATAAAAGAGATTGCCCATTTAAAGACTTTTTAAGGCCAATCTTCCATTTTTAGATATGACCTACAGCACAATTGGCAATAAAATAGATTCCTGGGTTTCAATTTCAGGATTTGATAAAACAGGTTCTAGGTTGGAGAGGACATTTAGCTAAAGTTGTGTCACTTGTATATATAGATAATATTAGTGCTATAGTATCAGCCTCAGTTGATGGTTCTGTTAGGTAGGTTAATTTTATCACTTAGATTAGTTTGTCTTTAATCTTCAAATTATCTCACTTTAATCTTCAAATTATTTGCCTTTAGTCTTCGAATGATCTCCTTTAAGTCTCAAAATTAACTGCCTTGAATCTTCAAATTATCTCTCTTTAGTCTTCAAATTATCTCCCTTTAGTCTTCGAATGATTTCTCTTTAGTCTTCAAATTATTTCCCTTTAGTCTTCGAATGATCTCTCTTTAGTCTTCGAAAGATCTCCTTTAAGTCTCAAAATTGACTGCCTTTTAGTCTTCAAATGATCTCTTTTAAGGCTTCGAATTATCTCCAATTTTAATCCTCAAATTATCTCTCTTTAGTCTTCAAATTATCTCCCTTTAGTCTTCGAATGATCTCTCTTTAGTCTTCAAATTATCTCCCTTTAGCCTTTGAATTATCCCCAATTTTAGTCTTCAAATTATCTCCCTTTAGTCTTCAACTTATCTCGATTTACTCGTACTTTTACTCTATTTTCTGTATATATTCTTTTTACCAATGGTTTGTTGTATATATTTTAGAGTATGGTGGGGAAGAAAAGGTAGATTTGTGGGATTTTTTAGCCAACCTCGTCCTTTTAATTTTCCTGTATCAGAAGAAACTGCAGGACCTCTAGTGTTACCATATGATGTAGTTGAGGTGAGTTGTTGATAGTCATTGTTGTATTCTGATATCTTATTGTATAAATATCTAGATGTCTTTATGAATTGATCTTATCAACATCTTAAAAATGATATAGATTGTAAAAATTACAAATGAAGTTCTTCTAGATAGTGTTAGGTAGAATTCAAAATTTTGGGTAAATGTTTAAGATGCAATGATGTAAAGATACTGTATTTAGTTTATGCTGTGTTCAAATGATTCATTGAATAGTCATTTATCTACATATAAATATTTATATAGAACATTGATAGCAAGTAACTAGATGTGTATTTAGAAGTAAAAATTTTGAGCAACATGCATTGGTTTCAATTAAGCTTTTTTTCTTCAAATATTTTGGTTAAATGAAAAATTCTATTACTGACTTAGCCCCAGCACTTCTGTAATAGAATTAATAAATATTTATTTCAGCCTCCAGTAGCACCTAGCAGAAAAAAGAGTGCAACACAAAGGATTCGACCTGTGCAGAAATTTGAATACCCACTTTTCTTTGATAAAGCGAGGTTAGAAATATTTCATTACTGTGCATATGTTTATCATTTAACCAAGTATATACAAAGAATATGATAATTAAGTGAAATATGTTTCACAATACAAGGTGTAGCACAACTGCAATATTGATTTCATCTGTGATATTCAGACCTACCTAAATATCTCCCTTTAGTTTTCAAATTATCTCCCTTTACTCTCCATATTATCTCCCTTTAGTCTTCAAATTATCTCCCTTTAGTCTTCAGATTATCTCCCTTTTAGTCATCAGATTATTTCATTTTCCTCTCCAGATTATCTCCCTTAAGTCTTCAAATTATCTCTTTTTTCTTTCCATATTATCTTCCTTTAGTCTTCAAATTATCCTTCTTTAATCTTCAAATTATATCCCTTTAGTCTCCAGATTATCTCTTTTTAGCCTCCAGGTTATCTCCCTTCAAAATTTTGGCCTTCAAAATTGTCCCCCTTTAGCTCCAGATCATCTTCCTTTAGTCTTCAAAATTTATATTTTTCATTTACATCAAATGAGTCAATAAGTCTTTCTATTCTCTCATTCGACTTTATCAATTTGACTTTTAGGTGGCAACCATTTCGTCATTCAGCTTACATTAGGACTAAAACTATCAAACAACAACCAGAAGATAAGAAATTCTTTAAAGCACTCGTTAAACCCAGGGTAGGTAGTCATTATTATTAAATGAAATTCCTTCTCAAAATGTGGTCTGAATTGGTAACTCATTAATATTGCTATGTGAACAAGCATTAGAAAATGGAATAGCATTAGAAATATTTATACAATTTCTTCAAAACAATAATCGCTAAATATAAAAAAGCATTCATTTCAGAGTGTCCATAATATGGTAATGCATTAATATGACTAATATTCTGTATTATTATGAAATGTTACAGGCCTATAATCATCATTTGAATAGTTCTGTTACTGGAGATAAAAGACAAGGTGCTGTATTTAGAGCTCTACCTGTTTATAGAGTAAGTCTTATTCATGTTGTGTATCAAGATACTATTATTCAGTTCAGAGTCAGATAATGAAGGCAAAGGTCAAATATCTGCATTAGGAAAATAAGCAATTGGTAGTACTCTTAACTTAGTCCAACAACACCAGGATGGTTGATATTACGTGTGGGAGGGGAATCAGGTGTTCCTTTAAGAAACGTAACTTTTTATATTTTAAAACCAACATATTCTCGTGTGAATATGAATATGAACAAGCACAGATTCAATAATTTATTTTGTTTTAATTCAAATCATTTATAGGTATATACACCAGAAAAACCTAAAACTCCAGACATGAGTTATAATTATGAAGAAGAACAAGGAAATATTTTAAATTTTGGGGCAACTAATAATAGGGTAAGTAATATATTTTATCCATGCCAAATTAAGCAAAATATTGCTATTTGAGCTTCATGAAAGATGGGCTTTTGCATTTTCTGACCTGTATTATAGATAAATAATAGATAGAATGGTTATGTATATTGGAAAAAATATCAGTTCGTCTAAAAAGCCATAACAACCAATAGCTGCCTCATTATTGCATTTCTGAGCTGGAGCATGGCTGTCACAATGGTCCTTTGCGAAGAATAATTTCTGATCTCCAACCGTAACAATATTTGTCTAAGGGTGGATGAAAGGTAACAAGTTAAAGGGTTAAAGCAGTGTTCTCTTAAATGAAAATGAGTTTAGTTTTAATTTTGATTAATAGAAACAATATTTGCTAAATTTTGTATTATTTTAGGGAGGTAGAACAATTGGTAAAGGTGAAAAAATTAGATCTGTAAGTTTGTATATTATACCTATTTTTATCCTACTCAATCTTGTCCATATTACCGTGATAGATAATGATATCTCTTGTTTTACTGATGACTGTTCATCAAAAAGTAAACTGTTTTGGTCTTCAAGAAATTATACCATTAAAACAAGCAAGTCTTTCGACTAAAATCGCATTTTGAGGCTCTAAAAAATGACTTGCATAACTTACTCTTAAGTTAATAATATTCTAAATATTTCATTAGAAATAGAAGCTGAAAAGGATAGATTAGTCCAGAAGAAGGTAGTAAATTAGTAGATTCAACGTTTGTTGTTTGTCATTATTTCTCCTTTCTCAATCACTGTGTGCCTTCTAATATATAGCTTGAATGTCATCCAGTGACGCCTAGTGATGCTTTCATACCTTTATTTCACTTTCACTGGAATAACTCCAAATTACCTGGCCACGTATTCTCCAAACGATCTTAGCGCTAGGATGCCCTAGGTTCTTATCTTCTAACATTGATTCTAGAACATCCTAGCTAAGATCGTTTTGAGAATACGTGGCCAGGAATTATTAACTTGCATTGTGATTCTTGATCAAATGTAACAAAAAATTAATATGACAAATTAAAATAGCTTAGGAATGCAATTTTTTTTAAAGTATATTGACAAAAATAAAAAGTACGTGTCCAAAGTGAGACATTTGTAGTATTTTGCAGTCTCCCATCCCTCCCCAATATAAAAATTTTGAATATCAAAGTGTTCACCATTAATTTTATTAATTATAATTCCCATAATACTTGAAAACAATTACAGTTATATTATTGTCCTGTTGTTTAGTGTTTCGGCTAACAGCTTTCTTCAGAAGAAGACAATTTGTTTTTTACACGTTATCATATTGACAAGTGAAATAAAGGGTTTCAAAGTTGATTCCAGATTGCTTCCAACATATTTAGATTTGTTGTGAAAAATAAGGTTTTTCAATAATTTGTTGTTGTTTGTTTTGTTTTGATGTGATTTTACTTCTTTCCAAAATGTGCAAGGTGTTTGCACATAAACTAATGAAGGAACTAATAAATAATCACATACCGAATGGTGATCTTTTTCCACGATTGATTTATTTCATATTATTGTCAGTTAGTTGTGGTCTGAATTTAACAAAAGTTGCTTCCCTTATACCACGTGACTGCATATGAGAGGAAGCCTAGTAAAAGTATGTTAAGAACTAGCCCGACAACTCTGACCTTATCTTTTCCTCGACCGTGATAAACTGATTTGTGTTACACATTTAATTTGAATTCTCATCATGACAAAGCTTTTGGTATTGATACAAAGCTGAAAACTGTAATGGGCCAGATTTGTCAGGATAAGGTAGGAACCTAAATTGTTGATATCTATTGTTTGAGTACAGATATCTAATAGAAATTGTTGCCAATGTGATATTTAACTCGAAAAAATAAATCAGACGAAACCTGTTACAAAATATTTATAACAATTATTTTAATGAATCTTTGGTTCCTTTTCAGCAATCTCCAAATAAATCCAGTAGAAAAGGTGCTTTATCAAGAAGCAGTGTAGGACATTATACCAGTCGTTCCAGTCGATATACTACTTCTAGTCTTTCATCGGCGACCAGATCTTGACATTGAATCAAGTCACAAACATTGAAACAAACAATGAAACAAACATTGAAACAAGGGGAAGACATTTGATTAGTTTCGAACTGTGAAACCAATGACAAAAATAAACATTTGATGAAGTGAAATTCTTTAAAGGGGCAGTATACAAATTTTATATTACTGAAAACATTGTTAATTATATTGTTAGATACATTATTATTCATATAAATATATTTCTAAACACCAACCCAAAATATAGCAACAATGTTTACGTTTAAGCTTTGCCATTTTAAAATTAATGGCAAGATACTTTAAGTTAAAACTTATATATTATATAGATTAAGGGACACATTCCTCCAGATTTTAATTTATAGTTTTCATAATTTAAAGCAAAAGAAATTTTCGACCCACGAAATAATCAGTTTTAATTGTTTTGGTAACTGGTGCTGTGTATTTATTTGTGAACTGTGATCTATTATTTGTTATTATCATCATTGATTTTTTTATTGTAAATAATTGTGAAAATAAATTTATTTATTTACCATTGAATTAGATATTCTGTTACAGTATTTATGTTTACTCTATAAGCATTCAATTGTCCGGTTTTCCGCAATTCAACTGTCGGAAGTCAGATAAATCAGTAAATAAATGAGGCCCACTAAATTACAAGACAGACAGGCTCTAATTCCAGGACAAAGTGGTGTTAAGAGTGATGTGATCAAACATTCTAAAGGAATGGAAAGGAACTTGTAAAGCCTAATTCAGTAGCTTGAAATAGAATACTGGTTTTATTATAAAAATTATATTTATTTCCAAATTACTTTATAATAATTATATAAGATACATAATACATATACATGTTGTTAAAAGTTCTAAAACATAATATAAAACGTTAAATAAAAATATTTATTCAAAATAGCCCCAAAAGATTTAAATATAGACCTCTGCTAAAAAACATTGTAATAAGACTGTTATAAAATTGATAAAAAAGGGAAATGCCCGTTAATATTGTCAGTTACTTCAGGCTTGAAATATAAATTTTGATAAGTAAAGTTCCTTAATTTCATTCGACATAATTTCGTATTCCCCATCTCAAATTAAAAATTGAAACAGACAGAAGTTATTAAAGACATGCAAAACATTGGTAAAAGAGTATGAACGGATAAAAGTAGAGATTAAGAAGCACTACCATTGACATTAGCTCCCTCACTAGCTGTCCTCTTTTCAGTTGGTTTCTCGTGATGTTCCTTTTTTCTCAATTTTCCTTTCTTCTCGGCTTCAATAGCTAGGTGTTGTATGCTTTCCATCTTTAGAGCTGTTTTAATCCAGTGACAACCCATGATATCATGAATAGTTGGTCGTGTTCTGAAATCATTTGCAAACAGCCACATCACTACTGCTTTGCTATCATCTGTAACCTTCTTATATTTGTGCCATGGGAAGTCTAACGCTCTTTGTTCTTCTAAAACACCCGAATTTCCTTTACTTTCATCGTAAGGCATTTTACCAGTGATAAAAATGTAAATAATAACACCTATCGCCCACATGTCTGACTTTTTCGGATCGTATGGTTCTCCTTTGAGAATTTCGGGAGCAGCATAGGATTTAGAACCACAATAAGTTTTACTGAAAGTGTTCATACATTCACCACGGACAAAACCAAAATCACACAATTTAATGTTATAATTTGAATCTAATAACATGTTTTCTAATTTGAGATCACGATGTGTTATGTTGTGATCATGTAAATAACGTACTGCATCCCCTAGTTGTTTACACCAACATTTAGATAACGCATCATTTAAGGCACCAGAACGCTGAATGTATCTCAAAACATCACCGTGATCAGCATATTCCAGAATCATATAAACTCTTCTCTCATCTTCAAAAAAATCTAACATGGTAATAATATGTGGGTGACTTAACTTTGGCCAGATATCAAGTTCTCGGGGGAGAAATTTAGTCTGAAAATCCTTTGGTGCTTTGACTCTATCAACAATCTTGACAGCCGCCTTGTCGAAGTCCTTCCCAAAACAGTAAGCTAGTTTCACTTTTGAATAACTTCCACTTCCCAACGTTCTCCGAACCAAATACCCTCTCCTTGCCAGTAATGCTCTGTACGTTGGTCGATAAGAGACGGCATCGCTTTTGTTGGTTGCTGTGTTCCTCTTTGCTTCGATCGGCTCGACTTCTGCTTGCATTACTTGAAGTTCTGTTTCTAGGGCTGCATTGTTACTGTTCTGGGTACTCGATTCTTCTGTCATCTCAATCTTTTGACGCTTGAAAGGAGGCATGGAATCGGGTAAAGATTTTAAAAGTAGATCTGACAGTTTTTTTGGAACTAAAATCAAAATTCTCCTTTAAAAGAATATGGCATTATCGTAACGTCATAAATGCAATGACGTTGCACGGCAACATAACTCTGACTTCCGGTTTAAGAATAATGCGCGTAAACGTAGTATGGCAACGTTCCATTTAATCACATGGCATGCTTGTTCTTTGCAAGGTACAAACCGTCGATAGTCATGTCAGAAGATGAATGTGAGTTAAAGAAGCATGGCTACACTCTCGGTTCCACTCTCGGTGAAGGGTCGTATGCCAAAGTCAAAGCTGCTTTTAGCGAGAAAATACAGAAAAGAGTTGCAGTTAAGATCATCAATAAAAAGAGGGCTCCAAAAGATTTTCGAGAAAAGTTTCTACCAAGAGAGTTAAAAGTTTTGGCATCTATAAATCATCCATATTGTGTCAGATTGTATGAAGCCATAGAATTGAATAATAAGGTAGGAACTGTGTTTTAATTATAGCTTCGTATTTTCGCTCTGATAAGTACATTAAAACAAAAGCGTTTTCTTTCAACTGATGCAGCTTTGTGTGTCCAATTATCCTAGAATTCATGCTCCGATATGCTGCCCTTGGCATACAAACTATAATGTTTGCTCACAATCTGTAATTTAATGTTTTCAGATCTATATCGCAATGGAATATGCCGGACATGGTGACTTATTGGAATATATTAAATTACGAGGTGCAATAGCAGAAGACAGAGCTAAAGTTTTATTTCGTCAATTAGCTGAAGGTGTTGAATATCTCCATAAAAATCATATGGCGCACAGGTAGGCACTTTCAGAAAGTTTTGAATTAAATCTTGCTACTTCGTACAACGTTTAAACGGCAGAAAAAATATTACTCAAACTAAAATTCGCTTACTCTAACTTTTATATATAAACAACCACGTATAGCAGACAATCTGAATGATTGCCTAGTCCAAAAGTTTTTGTCTGTTTGAAGTTGTGCCTAAATCACTGTGCCTTATTAACGATGTTCCTAAATGACCTGTGTCTCATTGACAGAGTATACCTAAAAGAATTGTGATTTGAGACTAAAGTACGTCTAACTGGCTTAGAATAGTTGTACCCAAACGACTTACCTATACACTTATACCACAAATAACTTTTGACTCGTAAATATTAATAATTCAAAGTGTTGAAAAAAGAAACTGTATTTTGATAAACAAAGAGATGAACAGGTTATTAATCATTTATTCCATTTAACTTTTATTTTAGAGATCTCAAATGTGAGAATCTGTTATTGGATAGCTCTAACAACCTCAAGATTTCAGACTTTGGTTTTTCACGCTTCTACGACCCTGGCGATATGAGTAGGACATTCTGTGGAAGTGCTGCTTATGCTGCTCCTGAAATTCTGCAGGGAATCACATATCATATACCATTACATGATATCTGGAGTATGGGAGTTATATTGTATATAATGGTCCGTGCATATATTTTTTTTTTATTCTTTTACAGTTTGATATTACAGTAACATTCTATAGTAATTAATATAATTACTCAAATAATATATCCCTCGTGATAAACGATATGGAATTTTCGATACAGACCACAATGATGTAAGATTATCCCCCTTTAACCACAAAATGCCTTAACTTTATTGTGCCTTGAATGAGATACCGGCAGAATCAATCCACTTGGTGGCGCTGTCATGAAGTAGGACATCTCAGTAGCGTCTGATATATAGACTTGTGTTCACGAATCTATAGTTCTGAATTTCGGGGCTTAGAATGATGTTAAATGACTTGTACCTATCTCTAGAGCAAATCTAGATGACTTTCAGAATGAACCAGATCAATTCAATTTTGTGTACTACATCCAGTCACTCATTCCATTTTTAGGTTTGTGCTTCTATGCCTTTTGATGACTCCAATATTAAAAGAATGATACGAGATCAGCTAGAAAGGAAAGTGGGATTCTCTAAATCCAAGAAAGTGTCACCCGAATGTAAAGATCTTATATACAAAATCCTTGAAGTAAATGTGAAAAAGCGTTATAATATTCCTTCCATATTGCATCATCAATGGTTGAAAGACGATTCGGTTAAATCCTCAGAAAGAATTGCATCTTTTGGATGTCACTCGTCGACAAAATCACACACGTCTTCTCGGCAAGAGACTTCATCTGGCAGCTCTTCTCGTGCTGAAAATAATCATAATAATAACTCTATGGAGAGTCATCAATATCGGTGTTGGGAGATGCTGTTAGGATCTTAGAAATGTCCATTCATCTGAATTTGGTGTTGGTTGTACAGTTGGAATGTAAACAGTCAGTGTGAAAGATAACGGGAGGTACCAACGTGATGGAACATATCAGTACATTTTAATACAAAAATACTTTTTTAAATTATTCTTTATGTGGCATTTTATCAATTTGTTTTTGTCAAAAAAGGAAAATATGTTTTATTATTTATAAGTATATTTAATTGTACTAAAAAACATTCAATGAAAGAATAAAGAATTTCCTTTGCACTCGTAATCGATAGGGATTGAAGCTTCAGACAGCAATATAGTGATTACCTCCCTTTGAATTGTAAAATTTCTTATTGGGACCACAGTGGTTTAATATTATCCCCCTTTTCCCACAAAAATTCATTACAGAATTAAATATGTTATACTATAATGCTTGGTTGTAATCATAGTATAGTTACATAAGAATTTGTTTTAAATAATAAACAACGTTACTTGTATACATGTCTGATTAATTGTCATCTAATTTCCTAAAATCCCATGTTAACATATTAATATTTGATTCTTCAAATTCCATCCCTATAGCTTGATAATTTCTATATATATGATGTCTTTACGCAGATAGAATAATAATTCTCACCACATATTTTTGAAATAATACTTGCAAATTCATAGTCGTCTGTTTTGGAGTAGATATGAAAAACTGCAACATGGCGAGTCGTAATTATATTTGGTCGTTTCTACGCCCCCTGCCCCACAAAAGAATGCTGGCCTGGCTTTGAGAACCAGATTATACTATACAAATCAATGACTACCAATACTATGATAGAATTCTAGTTCTGTGAATAAATAAAAGAAGTACCAATAGTTTATGACTATAAAGGATGTGGTGTCAACTGATATTTATATTAATCCTATTATCAGTACACTATTTCATACATGTCATGTATAATATACCATACAGACTAAACTAAACTTATTAGCTGTGTGGACTCTTGAAGGGTTATCATGCTCTGTATCGTTATTTATTCATTTTCTTTGTCTGAAATTCCATTTCAATATTTTCATTTTACGGCGCTTCGTGTTCCAGAAGGACTTCAGAAAATAAATGAACGAATCTATATAAATCTATATCTACCTGCATAATACTGCAATATTCTTTTAGCAATATTTATCGAGAGAATACCACATTACCAAATCAAATTTGAAAATGATCATACAATTTGATAGTATCCATGTCGCTTAAAGTGACGTCTTGGAATTAACAAAAAATTGAAGAATTTTAAACTTGGCGAATAAGAGCCAGTAGATATACCTGGTGTCATAAATAACATAACAGGATCCTTATATAATCCGATAAATCCAAAAAAACTTACTAATTATCCATAAATATGCAATTAACTATTGAAAAACGCTTAATATCAAGATTAAGCGTTTTTCATTAATTACTTAGTTTTATGAATTTTCCAACTTTCAAGATTTTACAGGGATTCTGCTGTAACTTTATGACACCAGGTAAGCTGACTGATGAATATATACTCATATTGACCATTTCGAGAAGTTAAATTTTATGTTCATTCTAAGTATCACTTTAAATAATTCGATTGGTCGATTTCCAGTTTATGTTATTCCAAAGACTATGTTTTATCATCTTTTGATAGACATTTAATCATGGTGAAATATACATCACTCGCTTCCTACAGGAACTTTTTTATAGTCATAAACAATCGCTTTAGAATTAAAAATTTTAAATGAAAAAATAAATCTCAGGTTTGTTGTTTGAAATAAAAGCTCACAAAAGAACGCCAATTCAAGAACATATTGGCGCCAGTATTACTGAAGATTAAAGGATTGTGTGGGATTACTGCAATATAATGGTTATTAATAACAAATCATTTATGAATTTTATATCAGATCTGATATGTTAGGATATGTGATGTTATTTTATGTCACTACATCATGCACTTTACTATATGTGATGCTGTTATACTAGATATACAATACAAACTCATTTATAGCAATATGCGATGCTATTTTATACCACCACATCATGTTCTTTAATATAAGATTTGATGCTTTTATACCAGAAAAAGCTTATTTTTAACAATCTGTGAAGCTATTTTATACACTGCACCATGTACTTTGATATCAGATGTAAAGCCTTTTTTACCAGATAGTAGTAATTTATAACAATATGCTATTCTATTTATACAAATACACAATGTACTTTGACATCTGATGCGATGTTGTTATACCAAATAATACTAATCTATAAAAAAAATATGCGTTACTATTTTATACCACTACATCATGTTCTTTGATATCAGATGCGATGCTTTATACATACACCATGTACATCTTATTCGATTTTTTTATACTAGCTAATACTAATTCATTTAAAAAATACTCGATGCTATTTTATACCACTACATCATGTTCTTTGATATCAGATGCGATGCTTTATACATACACCATGTACATCTTATTCGATTTTTTTATACTAGCTAATACTAATTCATTTAAAAAATACTCGATGCTATTTTATACCACTACATCATGTTCTTTGATATCATATGCAATGCTTTTTGAAACCATAACGCCATTTACTTTACCACCAGATGTAAGGCTGTTATACTAGCCAGTAGGCTACTAAGATAATATTAGACATGTTGCTATAACTTATTCCACTCCATCATGTACTTTGATATTATGTGATGCTGTTATACCAGATAGTGCTCATTTATGATAATATACAATGCTATATATGCTATCAGATGCAGTTCTGCTATAATAGACACTATTTAGCTATATGTTGACTGGCTATCGGGAAAGGCGTTGGTTTCCTCGAATATATGATGATTTTGGTTGATACTCTGTTATATCACTTACATGCTGCAGAGTAGTAGATCTATATTTTATGTGATGTCGTTTTATAGCACTTATTATGCATTTGATATCAAATAAGATGCTCTCACATCAGATAGTACTGAATGAATATACTGTCTGATGATGAGATCGTGTACTATTATATCAGATATAGCGTTGATGTATCAGATGGAATAGATTTACTTAGTGATGTTATTTTATGCTATTGCATACTGTATTTTAATATTAGATGACTATGGTGTGTTATTATTTTGTGTAAACGTCTTACGTTCTCAAGGTAGAAAAAAACCGCCAAAGTTCAAACATAGTATTAAATATTATTAATTGATCCAACCCGTATAATATAAAACATTTCATACCCAAGAATATCAAGAGCTGTGTAATAATTTCAAAACTTATAGTTGGTGTGATATTGGACATATTGATAGGACCTTGTTATTTTAGTCCGGGTGAGAACAAGTACATTATGGTCTCTGTATCATGTCACTATATCACACACACCTGCATAAACCTCGAGAATTTTAGACAAAAACCAACTAGTCGCGTGTTCACATAGAATACATTCTATTGTTGTCTTATAAATTTCGTCAGTGGTCGCGTGCCAGTTTGTGAGATGTAGCCACGCGTCTTAGTTTGATTTTGAAGATAGAATTACTATTTTGAGGCAGTAAAGAGACGCTATAGCACATAACTTCTGAGATATATTGACTTTAAAATTTAAAATGTTGAAATTATAATCAGTTAAAACAATAACAATTCAGTTGTGTAAAGATAAAAAAAAATACAGCGCGATTGTGCACATAACGCATTACAGTTTTGTAAAATAAGTAATTTCTGATTGTGTGCGGTTGAGATAGTCCCTTTCTTTCCTTGGTTCGATCTCGGCCTAGTAGTAACGTCTAAGTTTGGATGTGACGAAAAATAATACCGAAGTGTTGTCCCCTCCCCTAACACATACACCCTACACAATTCACAGTTCATTGCTCCTACCATCGAGGTCTGAGCAGCATGTGTAGGTAAGGTGTTAACGCAAAACGGCATCACCGAATAGTAATTAACATCCACACAAAAGACCTGCTATAAGGAAGTTGATAATTGTGCGAAAATAAGTAATTCTATGTGCAGGAGTGAAATGGTTCAATTAATGGGAAGAGTGAGTGGTGCATTTTCGATGAAAATGGTCATTCCTCAATATCTAATATTTTCCGTCTGATGTAGGAAGATAAAAAATGAGCACTCGATTTATAATCGTGCAATGTGTAACTTCCAGTTTGGAAATTACCTGCAGTAGGTTTCTAGGATTTCAGGATATCATCCTCTCTGGTCAGCCAATTCTTTGTCAGGTGTTCCCAATCCTGAAAGTTAGCCCATAACCTTAATGCTATGTATATAGGTACCATGACAGTATTCCATCATATATAATATGCAGTATTTGAGAACATGATAATGGATGGCATCAGTGTATATAAATAAGAGAATGTATAGCAAGCATGGCCGTTACAAATACCCTCGTTATCCCGTCAATAGAAACTATTTTCTAAGTAAGCATATTTTATTTTTTTTAACACAAATATCTATACAAAATATATCTGATTATATTACAGTGATGTAAATATATAAGATTAAAGTTTTGATAATGCTATATTAAGTGCAATTACAATAATGATAATAAGCACTTGAAGACTTTTTATGAATTATTTAGTGCTGTCAAGAAAACCATAAGTAGTTTACTTGTCCACGAGTGCACAATTTGCAGCATACGTCAAAGATTCATTGTTGCCATATACAAATAATTACCTCACGCTGTTTGACAATTATCGTCTTCACAATTATAATATATAAACAATCATACATTTAAGATATTTACATCTGCGTCCAAACATACTGAATAATTGTATACAAATATTAATAAATAACAATTCAAATTGATTATTGAATATATCGGTTATAACATTTATTACCATATTGAATATTTTATATTTTTGATTTTATGTTTTTTAAAATAACAAGATAACAAATAAATAAGACAGCAACTATAAGTAATAAATGAAATAAATAAATAAATAAATAAATAAATAAATAAATAAATAAATAAATAAATAAATTTAGTGACTAAGATTTAATAAACGATCAGATAAGTTTGAATAATGACTCAGATGAAAATAAACATAAAACTCTTAAATAAGTTTGTATAATGACTCGGATAATAATAAACATAAAACTCTTGAATAAGTTTGTATAATGACTCATGAAATACATAAATCTTTGAAAATATGATTTATAATGACTAAATGAAAAAATACATAGAAATATGCAATAAATTTTGTATAATGACTTCAAAATACATAAAACTCTTTAATAATAAGTATAATGACTAAAATAAAAGCATGTTAATGACTAAAATGTTATCATTCTTGATTTTAACTTGAATATAACATTAGACAAGTTACAAAGAGGACCATAAGACTAGGGTAGGATGACTTATAACAATATGACTACATTCAAAATATTGCACATGTTTACATGATGTCATTTCTTTCCAAAACTGTTCATGTTTAAAGGGGAAGGCACGGATGTTGTGAGGACGTATGGTTAGATAAGGCTTTCAAGCTTCAGAGCTTTAAAATGACATTTACGTGGACTGAATTTTGACTTAAGGCACAAAACAACGTACATACAATTACCTAAATCTGGAAATTTAAAAACCATAATCATGTATATTAACAAAGAATCTTTAAGGCACGGTAACATTGAAATCCCTTTGTTGACATGGGCGTGACACATTCGGGCTTTGATTGATTTCTAGTCCCGCCCATGAACTAGCTCACGCCCACTTCGAGGGAATTTAATTTTTGACAAAAGATTAGGTCTATAGATTTTAATATAAAGGGATTTTTGATTGACGGAATGACAAGTTCCTAGACTAAGGCAGTTTATGACTAACTGTTTAATTAAATAAATTAGCATGACTCAAGAGAATTTGTTGAAAGAATCCCGTCTGTTGTGTTAAATATTTCCAAAATAGTAAAACTGGTCAATAAAAATACATGTTTTAACATTTTAAGGCAATCTTTGGAAATAACAATGCAATTAGACATAAAATTATCATCAAAATATATTTCTGTACAGAAAGGCTTTGTTTCAATATTAGTTGCCATAAAAATATATTTGGACGCTTAGTAAATATAATATTATATAAAGGCAATTAATAAATAGGACGCAACATGTAAAGCACAATTAAGTTTATAACATACCGTTCAGTAGTAATTGTTACAGAACACAGGCACTCGTAGTATTAACATGGTCTGGACACAGGTATTTGTAACAATATCACTTGTCTGTTCTCGGAGGGATGACATTTATTAATGTGGCGGGTTAAACCGGGTGAGCTGTAAAATGAACTGGGGCAAAATCTACACGGAAAGTTATTTTTATTGTGGATTCGGGAATGTTTATCCAAAGTTCCTTTACTGGAAAAGGAAAGATCACAAACGTTACATACAAATTCGGAATTTCGAACACCGTGTTGAGCTTCATGTTTTGCACGAACTGTCTCATTGAAGAAAACTTTTCCACAGAACTGACATGGTGACGAAACGTCATTTACATGCGTTAACATGTGTTTCTTTAAATATGCTGGTCTTTTAAACTTTTTCCCACAAGTCTGACAATCAAAATGTCCATCATCTGATTGTGTTGTTCTTAAATCAATAGCACTATTGTTATTGTTATTGATAGATTCTGAATTATCGTTCATATTATAATTTAATGTTTGTCCAATATATGAGTTATTTTGTGAAGTAATTTTAGGGTCAGTTCCGGGAAGAATTCTTGGTGGAATAGGTGGTTTAGCACTATTAGGTTTAGGTTTGTGCCATCGTCTGTGTGATGCTAAATTGGCAGGGCAGTTAAAAACTTTGTCACACTCTGGACATCGGTATTCAACGTGAACAATACGGGAACATCGATGTTGAGCAAGCTGGAAAGCATCTTCATAATACTCCTTACACAGTTGGCAAATATAATCACCAATTCTGTTTTCAATTCGTTCTAATTCAGCTCTAGCTTCAGGTGTAACTTCTACCAAATTAAAACTAGGTTCTATATCACCACAAACAACACGCCCTTCGTCTTCACTATCCGAAAAGTCTTTAATGATAGTTCCTGATACAGGTGACGTCGTATCCAAGTCAAAGTTTATCTTTCTGATTGCTTTGGACTTCTTGCACACCACATTCTTCTTCTCTGGCTCACTGGGACGTTTTCTACTTGGACTATGCTGGACTGGTGATGGTAAACTTTCTGTTTCGCTGTGGGTGGTTGATGTTTTGGTGGTATAAGGTGATTCTCCACCACACAGATTGAGTTTATCAAAAGCCGTATAATAAACTGGTGATGGAAGCGGTGGTAAGTGTAATAAATTAAGGTTGGCATGGGTGGTAGCTATACTGGAAGGTAATAACAATACATTGTTATTCAATTTATCTGGATGGAATTCTTTCTCACGGAAAGTGGTGGCTGTTGGACTAGCAGAGTAACCTGAGTCTGGAGAACCAAAACTGGTATAGTTATACTCATGTTCTGATCCACTGTCACTTCGATCATCATCGATCATCCTCCTCTCTCTATAAGACACTGCTGACGATTGTTTAAATCGTTTCACTAAAAATCCTCTCGGCATGATGACCACTTTCTGAAATCTTTAAGGCACTATTGGCTTAGCCACTCTAGTGGACCGTAGTCCTCTCAAGGCACTGTAGGTTCGGGAAACTAAATGTCAAAGGGTAAAAAATTCACAGACATACAGGAACACAAAGTCGGGAACTCAAATGCAACAGTCGAAAAGTTACTACATCGAAAACTAAAATCGAGATCACACCGGGAGGCTACAATCACCTATAAAGTTAAAACTCAACGTGTTCATCTAAGTCCAAATACTGTCACATCGATAACATAAAATTGTCTCCAAATAAAATCACTACAGAAATAATATAATGTCGTATTGAACATAGCCTCTTGTTTGATAGATACGGTGGATCCGAGAAATCACATGGTAATCACTGCTTATATACTCATACGCGCGTGCCTTTCTCATTCATATGCATATGGCACGCGACAAGCCCCTCCCTTGTCACCCGTCCTCTACCAAGTTTCAAGTCCTTTGTTTCCCGCGCTACATGAGCTGTTTGTCATTGAAGCAGAACTCGTTTATTTTAAGACGATAAGAAAAACCAAACGCCCGATTTGTGGAAGGAATTATTGAGTTTTAATTGTTAGGATAGAGGAATGAGTTATGATTCCTGGAGAAACACTAGTCTTTGTCTTTAATCAAGAGAATCCGTTATTCTAACTTGTGATTCTGTTGCCATTAACGGTTCGCTGTAATTTTGATCTCCATACAATAGGTGTTAAAAATAAATGAATGTAACAATACATAAAAGAAAGCCGAGGATGCTACTAGTGATGTAATTTTCACATGCTCCACTAATTAGACGCAGAAATAAAACGAAAGCATGAAATTTACTGTTATAGAGACAAAACGTTGAGCGTAAATAGAATTTCCCTATTAGCCTATTAAACTAAATTAACCCAATTCGGTTTGAATTATAGCATGGAATCTGGCCGCGGCTAATCCTTCATTTTCTTTGATCTACACGTTTATTGTTATTATTTGAGATTTAATATGCATGTAAGGGTTGAGTCTAGGCGAGACTATTAAGGGAATTTAACATCTGGATATTGGAAAATGAAAAGTGTCAGATTGAATATTGAGATGATTGTTAATAAAATATAGTGTGTACAGTTATCTGGTATATTGATTATCAGTATAATAAAATGGCGAGATATCTGTAGAATTCTCTTCTGCTTTGCAGTAATTAATAATCATGAATATTGTTTACTGGAATTTATACTCGTAATCTCTGTTATCATTAACAAACATGTATTTTACGGGAATTTATACTCGTATTCTCTGTTATAATAACTGCCAAGAATTGCAATACCTGTTATAACGACAGAAATGTATTGTTTTATTTATGTTATAGGAATTTATACTCGCAATTTGTTACAATAACAGAAAAGTATCTTTACGGGAATTTACATCTGTTATATTTCACGGATGAAATTTTGAATGAGTGTTAAACACATTAATCTCTGTTATGATATATGAATTTACACTCTGTCCAAATATTAAACGTTCTTGTAATGCATCCTTGAAGTATTTACATTGCCATAAAGCAATTCTTGTGATATTTATATGACAATTAAAACTTTTCAAAGTTTTTTTTCACAATTATTAAAGCTGCCCTATTTATTAATATTATTAATAAATTAAATCAAATTCCATCAGACATATGTTGTGTAGAGATATTTAAACTTTATTTAGTTGATGTATTATTGATATCTAAATCACAAATAAGCCATTGTTAAAAGGCTTTGAACCATCAGAGACAAGTTGTAAATTATTTAAGGTAAATCATTGAAATTGTATTGCATTAATTTTTTCACAAAAAATACTTGGTGCATTAACATGACTTGAACTCTGCTTTTTTGACTCGTGATTTGAAGCAGAGAGATAGGCACATTACTGAAAAGTTTTTAAACTTTCTTTGCATTATAGAAATATGCATTTTTGAAAGCACAAATTATCAAAGATACTATTTCTGAACTAAATATCATGTCGGAATGATATTATTACACTTGAGAAAACAAACGGATATATTATAGATGAAATGACTGACGTCCGACATAAAACTATTTGAAGACGAACGAGTGCATTATGACATGTGCAAAAAGGGGAAATTTTGATGAACACTGGCACCTTTCTACTCTTATTCAACTGTTAGATGATAAACGCACATGAACTATAAACATTTTAACAAAAACCTCAAATGAATTTTCAACGTTGATTTTAAATTGCTATATGAAATTTTCTTTAATTGCTAAATAAAATGTTATCATGTGCATCGGATAAAACATTAAGTAACGATGCTCTAAACAAAGCAATTTAAAAATCAGAAAAAAATTCATTAAAATTGAACATCTATCGAAATCGGGGACATCAAAGTATTTTTTTCAGTTCAAATAATCTTAATTGTTGGCTTTTGAAAAAATGTTAATTTGATAAAGAAAAAAGATTCATTTGGATTTTGATAATAAAAAATAACCCAATATACAATTCAATAATTTGATATTTTTTATGAATGATTCGACAACAAAAGACTTTACTCATTTCATATCTGATGTTTCTTTGTTAGCAAAATTTGCAAATTTCATAGTCAACTATTTCGGAATCTTTTATGTTGAAGGTTGAAAACGTTCTTAATATGATCATATTCCTTTGGTTGGCGCGTGGGCTCATTTGCATACAGCTGAACGTGAAAATGAGAAGAAAAGGTACCACGCAGGTGCACGTGAGTTTAGAAAATGTCTGAAACGGGTCGATTTTTGTCGATAAGATGAAAAGACGTATCGATAAGTTATTGTTGTTTCTCTTTCCACCTGGGTTGACGGTTATTTCTTCTTAATTTAAAAACTATTTCTCGTGGTGGCATTGTTGTAGTTTTTATTAGGTCAAATTATTACTAAGAATATAGAACAAAACATTGGAATTGAATTCAATAAATTCAAAATGTTTTTCTACATCCTATTAAATCAAAAGTTATACCAAGAAAAATGTTATAACTATGCTTAGGAAATAAAAATGAACATTGCCGGTAAAAATATCATGCTAAAAATTCTATAATAGAATTTATATTCAGAAAAAGAGAGAGCGATACACATGTACCTTCAAACTACATAATGCTAATACGTACATAGGAAATGATGCTTAAATTATGATAGATTATATACCTTTAAAATTACACATTTTAAGAGGTCTAAAGGGACAAACGTTCTGTAATTATCTGAAAGCCGCGTACTCTCAAAGATGTTTATCGTTCGATATTTTAGCTCTTTGTTTAAAGTGGTTATGTTAAAATAAATAAAAAGAAATAATACATGTCAATAGAAGAAATAATTGGATTGAATAGAAGTGTTTATTTTATACTTGATTCCCATATTTCTTTATATCATGGAATTTTTGCACCAAATAACCACAAACAAACATACCGGTAATGTTATGTACTATAACAGCTCAAGGCAAAAACAAAATGTTTCCTGAAAGTCTATGGAATCAGTGTTTCTGGAGAAAATTAATTAAAGTGGAATCGGAGTAACAGGATGTGGAAGGTTTCGAAGAATACCTGTAAATACAGCTAAAGAGCGCGTGTCAGGTAGTACGTCCATTGATCATAGAAACGAGGGCCAGTAGTAAAGTCTACTCTTACCTTGAGAACAGAACTATCAGAATCAAATTGAGAAATTCACTCCCAAACATTTTACTGTAGACCCTCCACATAGAATATTAATGGCAATGCAGCTGAATTTGTTTTGTTACGTTGTCACGGCCACTAAAGATCATAAGCATTATTTGTTTTGTTAATAGACATATAACTTTTTATACATCCCTCTTATAATATACTAATCAATAGAATTATTATAGAAGATTAATGAATTTATCTGATTTCTGTTGAGATTTTACATTTTGAACTATTTGTGTAACCAAAGTAAATGTCTATAGGCTACAGACATTACGACGCACTCGAAGATTATCTCAATGTATAAGTCAAAGAAATACAGTGCTTTATATTTGTATTAAATACCTTTCATAAAATCATGTAGGGGATTTTAGATGAAATACGTTAGGGAAACTCTATGCTCAAATCACAATAACAGTCACGCATTGAAGTCCATAAGTCGAGAAGCAACTACAGATATTAATAAGAACTGACTGCATGGTATCACCAGCCGCAACTGATCTGGTCCTGTTTTCTCGAAGCGATCTTAGCATTAGGATATCCCAGAAACTGTGTTAGAAGTTAAGACCTTTGGACATCATAGCGCTAAGTTCATTTCTAGAATAAGCAGCCTGGATCAGAAGATCTGACATACTAAACATAATCTGATGATATAAATAAAGAACATACAGCACCAGTATATCAATACTTTAATAACCAATACACGTTAACATTCAGATGATCTTAGTGACCAAAAATACGTACAACAAAAATACGTACAACAAAAATACGCAGATTTTAATTACCTTACATATGACAGATCTATATTTCCAACCTGAGCAACACCAGTAATCTGCTTCGTACAAGAGCTGTTTCCGACAGGGGTACCAGCAGTATTTTGTTTCTAATAGGGGCAATACCTGTAGAGCTATTTAAGACAGGGGTACCACCAGTTATCTGCTTCTTACAAGGGCAATACCAGTAGAGCTGTTTCCGACAGGGGTACCACCAGTAATGTTTCTTACAAGGGCTGCCAGTAGAGCTGTTTCCGACAGGGGTACCACCAGTAATCTGCTTCTTACAAGGACAATACCAGTAGAGCTGTTTCCGACAGGGGTGCCACCAGTAATCTGTTTCGTACAAGGACAATGCCAGTAGAGCTGTTTCCGACAGGGTACCACCAGTAATCTGTTTCGTACAAGGACAATGCCAGTAGAGCTGTTTCCGGCAGGGGTACCACCAGTAATCTTTTTCTTACAAGGGCAATACCAGTAGAGCTGTTTCCGACAGGGGTACCACCAGTAGTCTGTTTCTTACAAGGGCAATGCCAGTAGAGCTGTTTCCGACAGGGATACCACCAGTTATCTGCTTCTTACAAGGACGACACTAGTACGGCAGTTTCCGACAGGGGTACCACCAGTAATCTGTTTCTTACAAGGGCAATACCAGTAGAGCTGTTTCCGACAGGGGTACCATGCACCAGTAATCTGTTTCTTACAAGGGCAATGCCAGTAGAGCTGTTTCTGACAGGGATACCACCAGTTATCTGCTTCTTACAAGGACAACACCAATACAGCAGTTTCCGACAGGGGTACCACCAGTAATATGTTTCTTACAAGGGCAACACCGCATAGAGCTTTTTCCGACAGGGATACCACAAGTTTTCTGCTTCTTACAAGGGCAATACCAGTAGAGCTGTTTCCGACAGGGATACCACCTCTTATCTGTTTCTTACATGGGCAACATCAGTAGAACTATAATTATGTATAAACTGTAAGGTCGACCTGAGAACGCACCCTTTCGTAGATGCATTTTATTACATGTACATACATTTATTTTAAATCCATATAATATACACTTGTCATATTATGAAAATGAATCATAAAAATTGAAAGGTTGATTCATTTTAAAAAATTTTGTTGAAAAATGTTTATCAAGCTATTTGACATGGAAATACAATAATAGCCTTAAATTATTTGACAAGTCTATATACTGATAAAATAGGTATGAAAAGTAATTACAGACTAACAATACAGTCCTAATAACAGTTAACTAGAAACTGATTACTATACAGAAATGTCATATCAAATTCCGTTATTATTTACTTATATAATATACCATATTTATATAATATAATACTAATACCAATAAACATGTCTAATTAATTTACTGTAATACTCATTCCTACATTACAAAACTCTTTGATTAACGGTTTTACAGGACTGAAGACGTGCATGAAGCTTTATATTACGACCATTAGTGGAGGCGTAAGTTTACATAGCGACATTGGTGCAGATCACTTGACTGTTTCGTACTTTGCAAGACAAATCATCCAGAATAACAATCACCGACAAAATAGGTATTTCTACACAGCATGAGTATGCAATGTATAAAAAGAAAAATAGTTAATACTTGTATCATGGACACTGATGATTAAATTCTCTCTTGGCGTATCATATAGTTTTTCAAAATGTAATTGAAATATAACTCATCCAGTTACAGAGTAGACTTACTAAGTTACAGACTGATATTAAGTGATGCATGCCCTGCCTCACCATTGACACGGTAGATAATGGGATCAAGCTCAAAATTAAAGAAAATTTGGAGAGACTCTACTACAGACAGCATTTCTAGCTTCTTATATTTCCTTTAGAAAACAAGTTAATTGTCTTATTACAATTCAACATTATGCATCACTTTATATAACCTGACAAATAGATTATGTCTGACCTAGGCCTATATTGAAGTTTGTTTCAGATCAGGATGTGGGGAGTTCAGAAATGAACATGTAGAAAGTTTAACCATGGTTTAACAGCAACAATGATTTAAAAATGATAATAAAAGCCACACGCGACTCAAATACTTGAAACTACTGAACAATAAAATCCTCAACATACAAGCTTAGAATGGCGATAATTTTCTTTTAAATATCGTTGGAAAGACACTTAAACTATGCTATACACGAAAAAATTATACCCCATTCATAAAACCTTCTTTTGTTAGTTTACGACATCCAGCGTGTGCCCAGAAGTGGTGTGCGCATGCGCAACATCTCAGCTGTGTCTTTTGAATTCTTTGTCCCGCCTGGTAAATGACTTGCCTTTTTCAAAGCTGAGATCGTTCATCCATAGCGAACGTTCTATACCACAACTAGACACTTAGAAAGTCAATTGTAGGCTTATCAACATGTGATTGTTGGAGTACGAGTATTTTCCATTCCAAAATAATTTTATGTTACTTTTTATGTTTTCACCACAGAAAAAATACATCTAATATCTTTTAATGGTTAATGCCCCTTGAACAATTTTTTACGAGTACTTGTTTATATAGAAAAGAAAAATTTTGTAAGTCGACACACAGTGGAAATCTGTAGTTATGATATAGTATATATATTGATATTTTCATTACAATCAAGTTCCAAAAACTTTATAGTATTAAAATTTCTGGAAAATCCTTATGAAACCTGAACATCCGTAATATTTTTTGGTTATTTAAGTTAGCTCAAATATTTCCCATCACAAAAAATGAGTGTTACTCATCTGAATTCCATCGGCTGGAATAACCATTTCTCTACATTCTGAACCATCATTTCCTTTTATGGAATTTGGCGGGAAAACAATGACATTCATCAAAGAATATTATGAATCAGACCACGTGGCATATGGAACGATGATGTCACACATTATTTGGTGACGAGTGGTACTGGAATGAATCAAAGAACAAGCGTAAATGACGTCATTGATTTTCGGTTCCATTCATAAAAGAATTAGGCGGCGGCGTTGAGGAATTAGTCAGAATAATAGCGAATGATTAAATCGCGTCAAATAATATCTGAAGTAATTTTAACCTAATATGGTGTGATGGAAGAACGGTTAACACCCCGGTTATTATTGGACATTGTCGCATGAAACTGTCAAGATTCCAGCAATTTACTCTACGATTATTCTATTTATGACGGCACATCAAAGAAACTAAGTGAAACAATGAAATCTTTATTCTATTAGAAGATGCGATTCCTATTAGACCCCTCGAAAGGGAAATAGTAATAAAATAATAATATTAATTTAAACATTCTAACAAAAAAATCATAAAACAACCACGATACCATTCTATGAAATATTACGATTTCTTTTTATTCCCGATAGTCCAATTGACAAACTTAATCATTCATTTGATAGTAAATTGAGTTACAAATACAAACCTATTACTTTTATTTGCTTATTGAACCAAACTGCAGTGTTGTTCATGAAAGGTTTCCAATAAAAATAATTACTTACAAACATAAGAAGATACCTTTTTAATCTTTTAATCTTACTGACAGGTTAGTTAAGTTCCACTTACCAGTCGACAATCGTACCCAAAAGATTACTTAAGTGTAACATACCTAACATATCGTGATTAATACAATTTCATATACGTATCGAGATTCTTTCTTAAAGATTAGCATAGTTTCACATACATATCGAGATTCTTACTAAAGGATTAGTAACGTTTGGCACATATCGAGATTCCTGAAAGATTACTGAAGTTTCTCATACATATCGAAATTCTCACTGTAAGATTTGTTAAGTTTTACATATATATCGAGATTCTGACTGAAAATTTCGTAACATTTCACACATATCAGGACTCTTACTGAAAGATAAGTAAATGTTCACACGCATATCGAGACTCTGACTGTAAGATTAGTTTAAGGGACAGGTAGGCCATTTTTTACGCCAATCGAAGGCTGAAGGATTAGTAACGTTTCACATACATATCGTGATGCTTACTGAAAGACTGGTTAAGTTTCACATATATCGAAATTCTGACTGAAAGATTACTCCAGTTTCACAAACATATCGTGCTTCTGAGTGTAAGATTAATTAATCTTCAAATACATATCGAGAATCTGACTGTAAGATTAGTTAAGTTTCACCTACATATCGAGAATCTAACTGTAAGATTAGTTAAGTTTCAGAAAAATATCGAAATTCTCTCTGAAACATTACTTCAGTTTCACAAACATATCGTGCTTCTTACTGTAAGATTAATTAAGTTTCAAATACATATCGAGAATCTGACTGTAAGATTAGTAAAATTTCACCTACATATCGAGATTCTGACTGTAAAATTAGATAAGTTTCACATAAATATCGAAATTCGAACTGAAAGATAAGTAAAGTTTCACATACACATTATGCTTCTTACATTTCACATAAATATCGAGACTCTTACCAAAGGATTAGTAAAATGTTCACATTTATCGAATTCTTACTGAAAGATTAGTAAAGTATCAAAAACATATCGAAATTCTACTGAAGGATAAGTTAAGTTTTAAATTCATATCGAGGTTTCACCAATATAATTACTAAATTTCACATACAGATCGCGATTATTACTCAAAGATTATTAATGTTTGACAACGTATTAACATTCTTACCGAAAGATTACCAAAGTTTCACATACATATCGCGATTCTTACTGAAAGATTACTAAATTTTCACATACATATCGCGATTCTTAATGAAAGATTACCAAATTTTCACATACATATCGAGATTCTTACTGAAAGATTACCAAAGCTATTTTTCAAATACGTATTGAGAATCATACACAGAGATAACGAAAGATACATATTATTCAGATTCTTACTCAAAGATTAGTAAAATTTCACATACCTATATATATGTATCGTGATTCTTGCAAAAACATTTATAATTTTCACATCCCTAAAAATCTTACTTATAGGTTATAAAAGTTTTTAGTATTAAATATCTTAGGACTAGTTGTACGTTCCTATATAGAAAATTACTGAAATCTGAAACCTTCTTCAATTCCATCATCTTGCGTTATACCAATATTGCATTAAATAGTAAATGGTTTGTGGGACAAATTTTTATGTTTCCGGTATTTTCACAAACAGGACCTCTTTTGTACTAACAAGGTACTGAACAAAAAAAAAAAAGAAAAACAAAATATGTGAATACACTTTATAAATCCCAACTACCTTCATCTTAGCTTAGTCAACTTGTCCATATAACTTGAACAAATATTGCATTAGAAAAATTGTGAGGTTTTTCCATACACAATAGTGTTGGCAATGCTGGGTGAAAGGATATTGGCATACTATAATATATCAGAATAATAAGAAAAGTAGTTATGCATTTATTCAAACCGAAACAAAAATATTTTTGTAAAATTCATTAATTCAAAACTTAAAGTTAACTATTCTAGTTTTATTTTGAGAACGTGAAATTTGTAAAGAATGAAACATAAAGCCATTAAAATTTTGAGAAAGGTCCTACTATTGATGATAAACATCTAGGGTCTTCTATTATTCTCTTATCGATTTAAAACTCAACTTTTATTGTCACTGATGTGCATCTCTCTCTCACCCTAGAGGGTGTCGCGTGGCATTCGCGTGTCTTAATGCAGCTCATGGCGACGAAACGGCAGTAGGTCGTCGATCCCAACCCTCGGAACATCTGCCCCAGTATAACAAGATGAAGGGTGTCCAAAGATCAGCCTAATGTGAGATTGAAAAGTTGAATTATGATGAAAGATCTTAGGCGACTTTAGGACGGATTAACTACTAGATAGCAGTCGGGCATGTCATGTTCATGTCAAGTGTTAAAAGACCTAATGTAACTTTAATCAGGAAATATTGAAGAGTTAGATATTAGTTTGCACTGTTTTCCAGATTGCAGAATTATTAATTAGTTTACAAAGATCATAGTTGTGTTCTCTTGTGACTATTAACATTTGATCTATATCAAAAGTGTTATTTTTCTGAATTGCTTTTCGATTTTTCAACACTTCTCCTCACAACTAACGAGTTTAGTTCGTTTTCAGTCATCAAAGATTGTAGCCTACAAAAACAACAAAAACAAGGATAACTTGCCAGGCAAGGTAATATACGCCCACTAGAAGCTTTGATTTTGAATAAAAATATTTGGCAGTACAGTAGCAATCATCTTTTGTACTTTTAGGGGTAATACTAAACAATATTACAAGTTTGGCAATTTGGCAAGAATCGTGCCTTTTAGTGTTAACGAGCTAAATATTTAAACTCCGTCAAAAATTGTGTCCAACGGACGGACATGGGACGCCGATATATCCCCCTATTTCATGTGGGCATATACAAATGAGAACGACAAATGCCAATGGTCAACCTTTCGCTAGCACAACTTGTATGACTCTATAAGGCCCTCCCAATAACAACATTACCTTGCATGTATATATTATATCCTTGCGAAATTTAACGAATAAAGTAGGATTCACTCGCGCAGCCCCAAAAGCAAGTTTTTCGGGCAAAAATAACTAGGTAAAAGATTCGGGCAATTTAAGATATCGTGCCCCCTCACGGACGTAAACCTGGCTCCACCACTAAACTTACATCGACTTACGACGATTTGAAAACCACAACTTTATTCAGTGATCTGTTAACAAAACAGCTATACAATTACATCACATCTGTAAAAGAAAGTGGAGTCGGGGATATCTGAAATTATTTTATGATATTGAAATTGGCGTCAAGGAAAATATTTGATATCATAAAAATATTATCAGTTTTTAAAATCCTTCTTCGGATGAATGTCATATTATCATTTTAAACCTTACTTAAATTGATGAAAATAGCCTTTCCATGGTTTCTTAGAGTTAAACCCTATCCCGGTCGTGATGTGCTCGGCGTCAGTGTCATTTTCCTGTCTGTAAAATAAAAAGCTTATCTCAGATTATCATTGTGGGATGTACAGAGATTGGAAAGCATGCTGTTTTGTTCTGTATTTATTATATTATCATTTGTAATATTATTAATCGCCAACTTATACATGTCAATTGTCATCTTGATGCTCTGAACATGACATGTCAGCACCACCCCTTAAAACAATACAATCTTTTAACTCCTTACATTAAACCTTAAATTTAATCAGTGAATTAATAAATTTAAAAAACGCAATAATGGTTAATGTTTGCCAAACCATTGCAGACACTGGCATCGTCATCTATTTATAGAAATCTTGGCTAATTGAATCAAAATTACCGCCTAAAGAAATTGGCGATAAATCCTAAGCTGAACTTAACGAGTGCTCAAATCCATTTTACAGACACTTCAACGGAACAATGGCGCCTGACTCTATCCTAAAGAAATCTGTCAAATATTTAGAAATTTCATTTCAAAAGATCTTTTGTGTGTTTGTATGACGATGATGCCCGCATGTGCCATTCTGACTGTCATTTAATAGAAGCAAATAACTATTTATCAGCCCTTAACGGAAATTACGACACTCTTCAATGGCCGACGTCTCATATCTCACGCATTACGTGATCAATTCGAGAACAATATACCGGAAGTAGAAAGCAGACGAGAAATAAAAGTTAGTCATATTAAGTGAATCTGTGATGAAAATTGTTCCTAGAAGATCAATAAACAAGACCCTTTACAACATAAAGACCTTTCTCAGGTGATTGTAACTAAAACTAATATTACACTCAACAAATTACCCTTCAAAATAGAAAAGATCTTTTGTTTAAAGCAGTGATATTGAATGGGACTTCGATTCCTCAACTATTGTTGATATAATAAGCCTTGTTAACAAGCGATGATCTAATAATCTGAAAACGGTAAATAAACAAATCGGCTATCTCGTTTCGGAAATAGAAATTCTGCCTTATTTAAACAGTTTGAGAGACAATTGCTATTGGAATTATAGCCTGACATATTATAATGGGTCTTCATTATTTCACTTGAAACTTACAATATCTGATAATATTCTCAATTAAACAAACAAGCCATAATTTTATTTTATTCTCAATTAGTTGAAGAATTTTTATATTAATTTCGATTGAAATATCTTTGTTGAATATTTGTTGTACATCAAATAATATGAGCATCAACAACACTTCACTTCAGCCACAGGTTTTCAAAATTAATGATCGAAGAGTAAGAGCGCTAAAGATACAATTTGCCAAAAACTTCAAGATATTACGATATTGCCAGTTATTTGAAGTAGAATCCGTATATTGATGTCTAATGACCATTGGCCGTAATCAAGTTGGCCAATGCATGTGAAGTGATCACGAGACTTTAGAGGCTCGTATATAATTGTAAGGAATATGTATATATATTACACATCAATATCAAATGACTCTACTGGTGGACAAGATTGTTCCCGGGGTCAATATCCAATTAGCTTCAAACTCAAGGTCCTTTTTGGCATTTACTTTAATAGCTACTGTGTTGAGTGTCACTGGCCAAGAAGAGCATTCCGGAACACACCTCTATCAGAGAGTCCACATAACTAATAGCGTTTATTTGGTATAACATATTGTCAACCTTGCAAATACTGGAATAAACAGAAATAATAAATAGACAAAACCTAAAGCATAACCTTCTGAAGCATAAAGGTTCATTTTTGCCACACATGTTCAACAAACTAATGATGACCTACCAATGTGAAAAGCTAAAATGTCAAGAACTGGTATAAATCTAATGGAACAGCGAGAAAAACATAACAATATTCACGATTAGTTCCATTATAACATATGTCGGTATTTTAATATCACTGGAGATTACTTAAAATAGCAGGAGAGATAACCAATGATTGAAACTAGACTCTAATATATCTACAGATGGAATTATTTACTTTACTCTTTACTGATAACGTAACATGACTATGAACTCATATTGTAAAATACAGTCGAGTCCTTCTGACAACTTCAATGAAGTTGTAATTACTACGATAGTGAATGGCAGCCATATAGAATAGCAAGCCAAATCATCTGCAAAGACAATAAATCTCCCAAACAAGCATGTTCATACCAAAATGGCGCTGCTACCTTCTTGTCCCGTTCCAAATTCTAACACTGTCAGAGGTTTTTTCTACGTGCTATCTCAATTATATAAATATAGGAACAATATTTTCCATATTCACTTATGCGTTTAGTGTCACATCGCCAAATGTGTATTCTAATTTGTTACATGTAATTATTTTGATGAGTACATGTTTAAAACTCTTTATTCTGAATTTATCTGATTGTAACATTAATATCTAAACTCTACAGATTCACAGGAATCTAGATATATTCCCAGATTTACGTAAGGTTCAACGTTCGCGTCAGGAGAAATCAAGATATCTTTTATACATTTATAAGGAATTAATAGAAAAATAGAGTTACTAGCGAAACATATTACGGTCCACAAGGTTGACATGTTGAACTAAACAATAGTTATATTGATTGTAGGCATTACTATGATATCTCTCTGACAGTAAGTTCCAATTCACTTACAAACTAGTGGATATATTGAAACTTGCCAACAGTTGAAGAGATTCTTCAATCCTATCAGATTTCCTGTTTCTCCAGACAATATGAGCAATTTATTCTAACTTATGGCTTCTCTCCAGCAATCCTGTAGTTATGACATGTAATATGAGAAGATTTATCATAATAAAGTAAGCATTGTAACGGTAAATTCTCATTAATTAACAATTTAATCATAATTAAATATTCTTCATCTTATTATTATGGAATTTTTTACTTTTACATAATCTTGGACACTCAATATACATTTCATACTTTCATATTTCATCAAGTTGATAAGCTTTGATATTCTATATAGCTGTCTGCGTTAGTCAACATCCTTTGTCGACTGTTTCCTTTTATTTTTGCTTATTCTT
This sequence comes from Lottia gigantea, assembly GCF_000327385.1. NCBI lineage: Eukaryota > Metazoa > Mollusca > Gastropoda > Lottiidae > Lottia > Lottia gigantea. Next base: position 1,791,015 of record NW_008707225.1, on the reverse strand, counting down.
TTTTCCACAGTATCTGATATATCGTTTCTGTGTTACATATCTTTATCCGTTTTATTTTCATTTTGCATGAAAATAATAAAATATATATATAATAAGGTATAATAAAATTTAGATTTAGCTCTAATATTTCATATAGCCACCACAGAGTCTAAAGACAGCCTGTTTGATAACAACGCCAGCCATTCAAATTTCTGGCCTCTTCAACGCTGGGATTTTGTGACTCGAACAAAAAGTGAATTCAGTGTCTATTGCTTCTCACAATACATCTTTTGTTGAACAAAAGTTTGGCCAAATTTTTATTAGACCGAGTGGTTCCCTTTGGTAGGCTATGTTACTTTTATATTGCGTATTTACCTTCATTTTGTACGTCTCTTCTTCTATCTTGTACAATGTATAGCGTTTCTGTGTTACACCTCTGTTTCGCTTTTGAATCCGATTGGGTATATTTAAGCATTACTATTTTGAAGCTGAAATTCCAATATACATAAATAAACATCATTGATAAAAGTTATGTGTAACAAAACAGTAGTATAAATATGTATATAATACGTACTATAAAATTGTACTCTTGTAATGTACCTTAAATTCCTGCGAATAATTATGAAATACTTAATAGACAAATGTCTGTTATTCTCGAATTAAAATGAAATCCCTTTAGCAATCAAATGTCAACGTATTTTATATGGCTTTGTCCACTCGGTGTATTATCTTTAACGTGTATTAGATGCTTGTATGGCCATGGCTACCCCATGTTGTGGTAGTTGTTAAGTTATAGAATGTATTAAAAGCTAAATCTCTGTTAGTATTAGATAGGAACACCTGAGACATTGATAACCTGCTGTTATTAGTTAATGAATGAGACATCAAATCCTTTATTATCATTAGGGACTTTTGGAAATGTTTCCCTCTATTTTAGTACAAGAATGAATTTGATGCACATAATATTGTTATAGTAAAAAAATAATAATAAAGATATGACCAGCTTTAATTGAGGCATGGTGCTATTAAGAACTACAATAATATACTATAAAAGAATTCAGCTTTTCTTGTGAAGAAGATACTATTCTCGTCAATATAGAGTAAGAAGATATAGCAGCTAAAAAATATCGTTTATCATTACATTTAGACATAACTTATATACATACTTTAAAACATGCGTGTTAATAACGCTGAATCGTGTTCATTGTTTTACACAGCATTCAAACGTTGAATGTCAGGTTAAAAGACCCGAATTGTTACAATTAGAGAAGGATTATAAATTGGACCAAGTTAATGATTGATTTTGTATTCAAGTAACAAATAATCTCCAAGCTCTCAAGTACAATACCTCCTGTCAAATGTCAAATATGCAAATGTAAGTAAAAGTCACAAACGGGGCTTACATACAATTGTAGACAATATATTATAGCAATTTGTGTCAAAACCGTCTGTTGTGTTTCGTAAGATGATGTATTGTAATTTTCTATGAAATTCTTCATGTATAATATAGAATAATTATACTGGTATATAGATAGTGATGTTATTTGATAAAATATGCTGGTATACTCAGATTGACATGTTAATGAAAATAAAATAATATGAATTTTTCTTGAGCTTTGATAACATAAAGATGTGAAATTTCCCAAAACACCGAAAATATGCATGATCGGCATTCTGAATTTCAGAAATCTTACTTCGGTTGGTTTACTTGTTTTACATGCTTATGTGAAACTTAATTTCAAAAAGCATAGTTACAACGTAAATTTTTATTAGTTGATAAATTGAAGTCAATAATGAAGTGATTGAGAGTAATGGAGTAGTGAAACACGTTTTGAAGAAAGAACTGAAGACAGCAAAGGAGAGAATGGTTAGGTAAGTACTGAAGAAAGAAGTGACGTGAATGATGAGAAGGGAATGGTGATGTAAGTATTGAAGAAAAACGTGAAATAAATGCTGAGGTAAGTTCTAAAGGGAAATAATAGTGAATAGTAAATAGTGAATTGACTGATGCAGTAAGTGCCGAAGAAAGACGGGAAGACATCAAAGAAGCCCATGTTGAAGTAAGTACTGAAGAAAGAAGTAAAGTGATTGTTGAGGTATGTATTGAAGAAAATAGTGAAGTGAATAGTGACTTGAATGAAGTGGTAAGTACTGAAAAAAGACTGGACGGGATCAAAGAACGCGAATGATTATGCAAAGTACTGTGCAAATAAAGAAGTACTGAAAGGAAATGTTGAAATAAGTATTGAAGATAGAAGTAAAGAGAATGAATCTATAACACAGATGGGCCTCGTTTTGTAGTCATACTGAATGGAGTCTGTGATGGCACGTGCAAAAAAAGTATGTTATAATTGGTAGTTTGTATATTTGAAAAGTCGGTTCCTGACCATGGACCTATAATCCGGACAATTGATGTACAAAACGCCACCTCGAATGCAGATCATTTTCCAGTGCTGAATAAAACTATACGATATGACACTCGTAAAATACCAAGAGACTTTCTTACAAATATTAGCGGTGTAGAAGAAAAAATTATTGGACTAGAAAAAGAGCTTTCTGACAATCGAAATATATGTGAAGCTTATTCCAGTTTTGTAGATATTATCATTATCAAAATTGAACTGAAGCAACGAGTGCCACAACTAAAGACATCATCGTGTTCATCAAGAAAGAGGAAAAGCTTACACAAACCTCACTGGAATGACGAACTTTCAAAACTATGGAAATCAGTCTGTGACAAGGAAAAGGCTTGGATCAAGTGTAACGAACACTGTTCTAAAAGAAAACTGCGCAAGGAATTCTGTGAGGTAAGAGACATTTTTGATAAAACAAACCGTAGGTTTAAGAGACTGCATCAATCACATGAACAGGATCGATTACTGAACCTTTACGAATCAGCCAATAAACAAGATTTTTGGAAACAATTTGGAAAAATTGGAATCGCTAATGACCGGAAAAGTTCAATACCAATGAAAGTAGAAACGGACAATGGATTCTCGAGTGACCCGGGAGATGTATTACAGCGTTGGAAACATGACTTTCATAATTTATTGAACAAGCCCTTAAGTAGTGAATTCGATGACATACATTTAGATTTTATCAAAACCGGAAGTCACACATTCCCGAGTGTAAACTGTGATTCACTAAACCGCGATATAACTGAAGAGGAAGTGCGCAAGTCAGTGTACAAGACTAAGTTAGGGAAAGCAGCCAGAATTGACTCTATCATTAGTGAGTGTATACGTAACGATACTTGTGTAAAACTGCTATATAAGATCATAAACTTATGTTTCCAAACCGGAGAAGTTCCTAAAATGTGGTTAAAAGGTATTATCACACCTATCCCCAAGACTGACGGTGGTAACAAATGGGACCCCCTGTCGTATAGAGGAATTACCCTTTTATCAGTCCCGTGTAAAGTGTATGCAACTATACTTAACTCAAGACTGTCAGAATGGCTGGAAGTTAAGGGAACTTTAGCACAAGAACAAAATGGATTTCGTAAAGGCAAAAACTGTATTGACCATCTTTATATATTGAACAATATTATTAGAAACAGGAAGTCATCCAAACAGCAAACTTTTGCCTGTTTTGTGGACGTAAAAAAAGCCTTTGACACTTTAAACAGGGACTGTTTGATGTTTAAACTGAACTCTATAGGTGTGAGTGGTAGATTTTTGCATAGTATCTCGTCTTTGTACAATAACGTTTCATGCTCTGTTAAGGTAAATAGTACATTAACTGAGTGGTTCCCAGTTACTCAAGGGGTTAAACAGGGTTGTGTATATATTGTCACCAACATTATTTTCAATATATGTTAACGATCTAGTTAAAGATCTAAATGAAGCTAACTGTGGAATTGATATTGATGGCACATTAATTTCGGTATTGCTATATGCTGACGATATTGTTCTTCTGGCCCCAGATGAACAAAAAATTACAAATTCTATTGAATAATTGGTGTAATAAATGGAGGTTAGTCGTGAATGAGTCTAAAACAAAAATTGTACATTTTAGAAACCCTGGTATAGTTAGAAGTAACTTTAAGTTCCATAGTGGTGAATTAAATGTTAAATACGCAGATGCATATAAATACCTAGGCCTGTGGGTGAACGAATTCTGTGACTATTCATACAGCGCTAAAGAGTTATCAAAATCGGCTAATAGGGCTTTGGCTGTGATTAAAACTAAATCGATACAGTTTGGTGGATTTAGCTACGATGTTTACACAAAATTATATGACTCGCTTGTCAGGCCTGTATTTACTTATGCATCCGGTATTTGGGGTATTAATACACATAACTGTATTAATGCGCTGCATAGTAACGCATGCGAATTCTTCCTTGGTTTGAGCAAAAGAAGTAGTAATTTGGCAGCAATGGGGGACATGGGATGGCTGAAGGGTGATAATTTAGTTAAGATTGAATTGTTTAGATATTGGAATAGACTTAAACTCAACGATAATATTCTTTGTAAAACTGTACATAAATGGGCCAGTAGACGTAAGTCCTCCTGGGATGACCGAGTATTAAGTATCGGTCGAGAACTACATGTATTAAATGATCAAAGTGACACTGTATGTATTGATGATGTGTGGGATAGTCTATGGGAAAGGGAAGTGGGTCAGTGGTCAAGGGATGTATGGAATGACCGCACACATGTTAATGGAAAAAAACTCCGGTCATACCGCATGTACAAAACTGAATTCGGAACAGAACCGTATGTCAAAATTATTAAAAATAGAGCTCACAGACGCGTGTTGTCCAAACTTAGAGCGGGTTCACTCCCTTTGAGAATTGAAACTGGAAGATTTGTTAGACCCCCCCCGAACCTCTCTGCTTAAGGAAGTGTCTTTTATGTGATAATGGGGAAATTGAAAATGAGGAGCATTTTATTTTTAACTGTAAATTATACACTGATATAAGAAATGTTTTATGTGCCGAAGCCTGTTTTATTAATCCAGATTTTTTATTTTATAATAATGTAAATAAATTGTGTTTTTTAATGACAAACGAACGAATTTTACCATATTTTGCCGCATGTATTTTTAAAATGTTTGAACGTAGAAAACAGACTGTGATACCCTTAACCCTTTTTATTTATCATAATGTTTATTTTACTTGTATATTTGTGTTTTACCTGTCTCATTGAATGTAGTTATATGATATAATTCTAAGGTGTCTCATAAGTCGAAGCCGGCTGGCGTCCATTTTATAATGCTGTAATTATTTTATTGTTGTTATTCTCTGTATATATGGACGGTAACACTTAAATAAATAAATTATTATTATTATTATTATTATTATTATATTAAGAGATTACAAACATAGTTAGCTGGTAATGAACTAATTAACTTGATTTTGACCCATATCTCGATCCTATTCAGGTATATTACAAAGGGATCAGGGCTTGGTCAAATTTTGTGAAACAGACAGTGCCAAATATGGGCAGATAAAATAGCTGAGATTAAACCAGTAGGCCTAGTCATCCAGATATTAGCATATGATTACCTTGAAGTCAATTTAGATTGGTTGATGAAATGGTAAATAGCAATTACAGTTTAAGTTTTGCGACAATTTGTCAAAAAATACCAAGATTGAAAACTCGACATATTCCAATTAAAAAATACAATGAATTTGTTGATATGGCCAGCCATCTTTTAAAATCCAAAATAGCAAGACGACCTTCATGGTCTTTTTGCAATTTAAGAGGAGCACACCCCAATCATTCATCAAAACACTTTAGTGCATAGTATTTTTATACAAAAGGATTGTCTGGATAATGCCAATGGTTCGTTTTCTATCCACTAAATTTTACTAAATATTGATTAATCCTAAATTCCTATTTTAGATATCTGTGAATATTTCTTACGACACCTTGTTGAATTGAATTGTACTCAATCAACCCGGATAAAAATCAGTAATCTTGGTATAATTTCTATTCAGTCAATGCGTCATCGCAAGTCAAGGCTGAAAATATCCATGCACAGTATTGTTCAATAATAATCCAGCCAAAACGGTAACATGTTGTTTTTTGTTGAGTATCCTTTTTAATGCAAATATGCTTCCAGAATGTCTGAACGTATGACTCAAATCATAGATTTTGGAAAAAATATAGATAATTATTTCATCTGTGAATTAAAAAAGATTGCGTTTTTATATCTGAAATGATATCAAAAGAATCAAGGGATGTCGGCTGCGCATGATGACCTAAAACCTTATTTACATATTAAAGATATGTGGTGACATCTTGCTCGGTTCAGAATAAACACACAAAAACTACAATTGAATGCATCAATGTTTGTGAATTGTAGAATTTACTTGTTCTTGTCACCTAACAGGGTAACATCTTGTATTGACAATACATTGTATTATATATTTATTATAAAAATATCGCCCAGTTTTATTAATCATGTATAGTTAATGTACTGTCTAAAATTCATTTTCTTTCAAATAATCATACTGTACTTATTTCATGTTTAATTTATGGGAGTTTGACTAGAATTCAGGTGTTGACTGTAAATACGTTGCACAACAGGTATTTGACCTCATCAATCAAATCGATCTTTGTCTAAAATATCATAGTAAAATTTCTAAGATAACTCTTTGAATAGTTAACAATTATTCTTAAAAATTGTTACAGTTTCAATAAATTAAAATTCGTTTTGAAGGATGACCATTTTATATATCAAATACCATTTCCACAGCCTAAAAGTGTATGACATGAACGTATATAACGACCATCTCTTTATTAGTTAAAATACTCACGATATTTACTTGCCAAATACTGTTAATAATGTAGAAGTTAATTTTTGACATTTTTGGTGATATCTTTAATGCTATGACATGGCTAAACCTTAATTTGTATGAATTCTACAATAGAACTTTTAAAATAAATTTAAAATTCTACAATAAATCTTACTTATGTATAGATGTAAAAAAATTTTACAACAAAATCTACAATGAACTTTTATAATAAAATAAACAATTCTACAATTATGAGATATAAAAAAATCTGCAACAAATCCTACCAATCTACAATTATCGATATGTAGATTTTTACAACAAAATCTACAATTGACTGACAATAAGATTACAATTCTACAATAAGATTACAATTCTACAATGAGACAAAAACAAATCTTGTACAAATTTCTCCATTAGGATATGAATCATCTACAGTAAACATTAACAATCTACATTAAGATGCGAAGACTTTTACAATGAAATCTACAACGAACTTTATAATTATATTAAAATGTACTTCAAGTTTTCTGTAATATAAAACAGCTCACAGGCGGATACGACTTACTGTCATTTAAAACAATTATTCTACAAAATTGTTCACAAAATCTTCACCAACAAATTTCCATTGAATTGTTATAATAATTGAATGGTTGAATGATATGAATTGGAGTTTAAAAATGCAGTTCTGATTCATTCATTCATGCATGAATTTACTCAACTGTGACATTGTGTAATTACTGTACTTTGCATTATTACATACTTTATTGTATAGCAGACAAACTTACACATCAAAGACATTTTATGCTTTTATGTTTAATTGCAATTAGCATATTATTTCGAGCATAATTTTATAATTGAATTATTGTAATAAGGGTCGTTCAGTACGTGCTAAAATAATTGTTATTAAAAATAGATATTGAACAATAGTATATATGTAATAAAATGACATGCATATATTTTCATCAGTTTCCGGTGATAAACAAATGCCACATGGCATGAAAGAGAAAACTAATTTTCAAGATGTCTAAATGGGTTAAGTGCAATCAATGTCGCCAGATATTCTTGACTGTTTGAGATGTAAATTGTACTTACTTCAATTCAGACATCAAAATGACAGTAATAAAGTAATAATTCGATCTCTTGAAACGTTTAGTACTTAATTCTGTCGTTCAAACATTCAATAAACAAATAAAATGCGATAAACAAAGTTATTCTTTATTGTAATCCCGCAGTATAGGATTTTCATTTTAATGAGATAGTACACTAACAGCTATGACGTAATGCACACATTAAACTTGAATGATTGACTTTACACGGCTCGTTCCGTTCCCCTTGGGGCTTACGTAGGGAAGAACAAATTATGGGTACACCTGTCAATCAAACACCTGAGGTTGCGGTTAATATCAAAGACTAAAGTTATGCATATTAATTGCATGTTATATGACGCCATCACCAAATGAAGCTACCATGCTGACCAAGGTACATGTTTTATCAGCAGCCAATTAAATACGGGCACAGATGTTTTGTGAAATTGTAACCATCATTTAGACATAGACTGACCTGACATTGTCCAGCAATTTTCAATCATTTCAATAGTGATATCGACCTCTATCTACTGATAATTAGAAATATTAATCACTATTTATATGATATAGAATCAGTTATTAGGAGTTAGGTAGCTATGTATTAATCCTGGTCACAAGAAAATTAATTTCTGTGTTCATTAAAACAATGTTATAGACATAATAGTTATTACTGACATTACTAATGATGTTAATTAATGAAGGAAGCTGGGCTCTGATTAATTTCTTTACATTTCATTTCGCTAAACTATTTTATATAATATCAACACGATCAAGTTTTCAGCTTAGGAAATATTCTCCTACTCCTAGACATTACTCCCAGAGAGCTCAATCGTTTAAAGAGGCTGGCTGTCTGGAATTATACCTTCGCACTTTTTGATTATCGCACCACTGATGCATAACGCGCCTGTTATATGGTTGGGAAAAAATCTCAAATCAGACAAACTTCACTGTTGCAATATAGTTAGCTTCATTTATTTCATTTCAGTGAAGTCTCATGGCCAATAATGTGCTAATTTAGTTTCCTTACAAAACATACCAATTTATTTGGGAATAAATTCATTCAGGGTTTTTCTATGTTAACTAATCCCAACTACAACAGTCTTATTGTCGTTAATTTAAAATTTACCCACGAGTAATAGAGCAGTATATTAAACAGGATTGCTCGTTCCGGAAGTGGTTCAATAATTAAAAAAAAAAAAAACAGTAATGCAAAAACCAAACCATTTCTCAATAGACTAAATATCGACGTTCATCAATATTATTATGATTCAATGAAACATTAAAATTACATAATTGACGAGTCACAAAAATCATTTTAATTGCAGTAAAGACTTGAACTCCCCGGGGCAGACATTAAACAAAGGCAAATAATAACCAATAACTAGGTTAGCCGCATGTAAAACAATAAACACTCCAAATTTATGACTTGCATACATCTGTTGGCAAATTATATTGTTTAAAATAACATAAAAGATTACTATCACCGCCTGACTTTCATCAAAAATATCCTCCACCTCCGGAATTGAAAACCTCGCGATATTTTTCAACCTTTATGATCAGAGATTTCCAGCCAGCAAAGGGAAGTAATGAAATCTGTCATCATTATTTTTATGTGTGACATTATCAATTTTAGCCGTCATATAATGAGGTGTGGTGACAGGAATGTATTGGATTGATAGACAAGCTGTTGCTGAAATGAAAGTAGTGTATGTTAGTTAAATATAGAGATAAGAAGAGATAACTATATATTATTGTCTAAAGCTTTGTTTAACTATTTCTATATACCGGAGGCTGGTCTGATATAATAATGATAATACATAATCAATATTGAGATAAATCTAATGACCATTCTCGAACTGATATACACTCTATTAGTATCATTACACCTTCATAATTTTCAAAAGGTCTATGGTTCAAATCATATTAAGAACTCAGTATTGAATTTTCAAAGAGTTTCCTTTGTCGTCTGCCTTTTATGAATTCAAAAGTCCGTCTGCCTGTTTGGACCTTCTTGGAATTATTGAAAATAAAAAGAAAGAAAACATTTATTCAAAATCAGACCGACCCATCAAATAAACATCCCCTACAACTACATTTGTGAAGTTATCAAAACAAAATCATCACGTGATCTTAAAGGTTCCTACTGGATGAATTTCTAACCAATTTAAGCCACACCATTGAACCAAAATCTTAAGCAGTAAGATTACTGAATGTCAAGCACTTATCATTTCATTCCCTCATATTAAAATATCACATTCAAAATTAAAGATACAATCATCTGTATTTTATAGTGATAACTGACTTTCTAATTGAGAAAAATGCAGTCTGCTTTCGACTGACTATATACCTACATTTTGTATATTATTCTGATAGTTGAAGGGTAAATTACATATTATTCTGATAACTCTTTAGATAACTGAGTGTTACTTTATATTGAATATTTTTGATATTTCACCAGTTAACTGAATGACTTCTGAAAACTCATTAGATAAGTGAATGTTACTTTATTTTATTCTGATAACTCACTAGATAAGATAATGATACCTTATATATTATTCGGATAACTCATTAGATAACTGCATGTTATTTTATATATATTTTTGATAATTCACTGGTTATCTGAATGAATTCTGAAAACTCACTAGATAAGTGAATGTTACTTTATATGTTATTCTGATAACCCACTAGATAACATAATGTTACTAGGATGATTATTCAGAAGACTCACTAGATAAGTGAATGTTACTTTATAATTCTGATAACTCATTAGATAAGTGAATGTTACTTTATATTATTATTCTGATAACTCGCTAGAAAAGTCAACGTTATATTAAATATTATTCTGGTAACTAAATACAGAATAAGTATAACTAAATTAATAAGTCAATGTTACATTTTCTATTATTCTGGTATCTCACTAGATAACTGGATGTTACTTTACATATTATTCTGATAACTCACTAGATAACTGAATGTTACTTTACATATTATTCTGATAACTCACTAGATAACTGAATGTTACTTTACATATTATTCTGATAACTCACTAGATAACTGAATGTTACTTTACATATTATTCTGATAACTCACTAGATACCTGAATGTTACTTTACATATTATTCTGATAACTCACTAGATAACTGAATGTTACTTTACATATTATTCTGATAACTCACTAGATAACTTAATGTTACTTTACATATTATTCTGATAACTCACTAGATAACTGAATGTTACTTTACATATTATTCTGATAACTCACTAGATAACTGAATGTTACTATACTGATAACTCATTAGATAACTGAATGTTACTTTACATATTATTCTGATAACCCACAAGATAACTGAATGTTACTTTACATATTATTCTGATAATTCCCTACATCAGTGAATGTTACATTACATATCATTTAAGTAACCCACCAGATAACTGAATGTTACTTTATATATTATGCTAATAACCCACTGGAAAGTGAATGTTACTTTCCATATTATTCTGATCACTTGAAGTCAATCTTATATGAAATATTTTTTTGATAACTAACTAGATAAGTCAATGTTACTTTATATATTATTCTCACTAGAAAAGTGAAGGTACTTTTTATATCATTTTGATTAGTGATATCTATATATATTTTCCTAGATATTAATGTTATAATCACATTAACACTTTAAGCTTCACTGTGTGTAACAAAATAGACAAATCAGTAACACATAACGTACAGACGAATAACTGTATCAAAAGGGTAGGTAAGACTCATTACATTGGATGAGAATCACAGTGATTCCTTTGAAATGCCTTGTACCAGTGCATAAGTTTAATATGACTAGGAAAATATAGGTTGGGTGCAACATGGTGGATATATGACTTCAACTGTCACATAATCTATTGACTTCAGACATTTTAACGAGTAATATTAGATATCAATTTCAACCATTTGCTCCTATTTAATTGTATATTAGGTGATGTCAAAATAAAGATAAATCACTAAACGGACACCTGCATTAATACAAATCTTATTTCATGATTACATTCCATTATAATTATACATGAAATTTATTGTTAAATTGGCACAAATAGTGTAATTATTGTCATTGCTGTTCCCTTGACACTTGTGACTTCCACTACATAACTGATCAATCCACGATGATACCAAAATCAACTCTACACATTGTCAATTCCCATAAACAATAGCCAATTTCCTATTGTAATTCGGAAGCTGTGTTAACTGAAACTGACCGCTGTTAATGGGCATTCGTTATAGGAAGTGGACGTTTTGAACGACGTCTCACCAAACAACTTGACAATAAGCCCCGTGTCAATCAATAATGAAGAAAGATTATTCCTGTTCATTGAAAGAATCATTCTCTTCATTGAATTCTATTATTTCAGCATCAGATATTGTATTCTGTGAACTGTGGTCTGTGTCAATAGCCCAATTCCATCGAGGCTATACTAACAATTGTCTTTCATTCCAAACTTAATTTATTCTATAAGACTTTAATTAGCATGCCTTTAGTAAAAGTGTGCATGAAAATCTTATGATTATCAGAGATTGTAATGGTAGAGGAATCAGTGGTGTATGGGCTCAGTGTAATGAAGAATGTTTCTAATTACAATTAGTAGGATATGATTACAAGTGGTGTCATTAGTTCAACAATTAATTAGTTACAAACAGAGAACTTCTGGTGATAGCCGTTATTGGTACCAACTTTCTTTGCTGTCCATTTCCAACCATTCTCGTTTAACACTATAAATGACAATGGATATTTCAGTTTTTGCATATATACATATATTAATTCCCTTTACGTATATCTTCCTATAGGTTGTCATTATCAGAGTATATTTATTGCTATCTTTGCTCTTTACAATCGTCCAGAAAGTCAAAAACACATAGTGACTCCTCATAATATCGCCAAAAAAAATCACAGATAGCAGCAATATACATCGGACAAAAAGCATTAAAAAGTCAAACATATGACCCTCTTACGAGTAGTCATTTTATTGAATATAAGCTATATCAGGGGTAATGACTCGAATACTGTTCATCAAAATATCGAAAAATTCCACTTCACCAATATACACTTGTAAGTATACCATGTTTCTCTGAAGGAGTCTTAAAGGCGGTTATTGTATAATATATGCATATATATAGCTTTGTATAAAAATTATGAGAGATAGTTATTAATTAACAATGTAATTATCAAAGATGTATGATATTTAGTTGTGTTATGGTTATGCAACATATTGTCTTTGATCTTCAGTTTCAAATGATAGTTATTATATTTTAGAGCTTAAAATGGCATGATAAAAATTCAAACACGTGCTCAATTGAATTTATTGATATTACGTATTATTCAAATTATTTGTTTCTAATTAAGATATGGAAGATGGCATAGGCTATTATAATATAATGTTCCAAATGTTTTATATGTGAATTATGAAAGGATGGTATTAATATGAAATAGATCCATGTAACATATTACATGACCACAAATTCATTTTTACATTTGCATATCTTTCACTCAGTTCTATTTTCATCTATTCAATTTTGATTTTTTTATGCATTTTTGGTCAGACTTTCAATTATTGCACTGATGTACGTATACCTATACTGGTAGGAGACGATGTAGACCCGCGCTTTTAAATTAGTGATCAGAAAATTTTCTGACCACGTTTCTGTTTATTTGTCTTTGAAGCATTCGAAGTCTGTTTATAATATGTCTGTAATATTGCGAAGTTTTTTCTCGGGCAGGAATCTGACAATGATATGGATATTTCTTGTCGTGAAGACAATAGAGCCTGTAATGATCCTAAGCAGGGTCATGGGAACAGCACCTTACATGGTAATTAGTAGGAGTTGATATTGATAGAAGATGATAGTATAATATTAAACTAGCTATAATCTGGTATAATGTGACAATGTTATTGTGTAAGGGTATTTGATCTGGGGATGTTTCTCACGACCTTCAATAATTACAACTCAATCACCCCATCTCCTCTCTTCTTCTACTTCATTTAATTAACAAGTGTTTAACATTCACTCTTTAATATGCAACCAAACACAATTGAATTAAATTTCTTCCAAGTGAAAATATTTGAGGCCATTTCGTGTCGATTGCAAGAATGTCTTGGGAGCAACTTTCGGAAGTTCTCGTGGGAAAGAATTCCGATTCATTAAATATTAACAGGAATCACAACCAATTTCCATGATCAGATGCCAATGAGTGTCCAAACGTTCAGAAGACACGTGTCTGTGAAATGAGAAGAGAGAAGATCTATCACGTGTTGCTATTTGATTAGGCCATGTTTGATTTGTAAAAAATAACCTAATTACCCTAAGGGAACTGGACATTATGAGAATTTGGATTGTTTTAGTAGAAAATTGATGGTAATCAAGTTGACGAGGCCGAGCTAATCATAAAGCAAATTTAGAGTAAAATGATGGTGTGTGGAAGTATTGTGATTGAGTTAGAATGGCTGTATAAATCTACTGAAATATATATGACCATTCATGTAAAAATTGTAAATTTGGAAAATTGGAAATGTTAAGTTCAGAATAAATTAAATTCTCGGCAGGTACACACAAAATTTTAAATCACAGTAACACAACAGAACAAAAATGTGGAAGTGGAAAGTTTAAATATCAAAATACAAGTTACCGATTCACCTTATAGAAAATTAAATCATGAAAAATAACAAAATTAGTCACACGTTAAAATTGTGATATTGGTAAGTAGATTGATTCAAAAAAGTTATAAAATTATTTTGTACAGTTTAAAACGTTGGAACCAAATGACACGGCAAGTTATTATGATTTAATATCACAAAATGTCACCATCACATAAAAACGTCACCAAAATTTAATTATATTAATAACTAATGTGGATTTCCTTTGAAATTTGGTCGAAACAATGCTGTAAATCTATACCTTCTTTTATTGAACTCAAATTTGTATGAATATGAATCTAATTTACCATGACCATAAACATGTGAAGTGTAAAATTATACATGATGTTAATAAGATATATTTTGTTCAATTGAAAAAAAATCTTATTATCATTTCCGCTAAACAATAGGATGAGAAATCAGAATAATAAGCATGTGCAGATGTCATGGTATTGTCATATTTTAAAACATAGCGATAGCCAAACCTTGAATTAAATTTTGAAAATTTCTAAACATCCTACTATTGTTATAGATCATAAAGCACAAACAATCAGAACTTTAGAACCAATCAGCATCGCACGCGCCACTTTCAAATCATCAAATCTGGGCAGCTGGAAACATTTCTGCACATGAAATTCAGAGGCAGATGTGTTTAAGTTCATGGGAATTTTGGTACATTATTCCTATTTTGTATGCACCCTGTCTATAATTAATTATTAATAATGATTATAATTAACTTGCTTGTATGTTTAAGAAACAATAGAGATTTCCTACAATAGAGTTTTTAGGTGTCAAAATCTGCTATTAATAGTGGAACTGTCGATTTAAAATATGATTGATAATACCATAAATATTTCACATTTTGATTTTCTAGAAATCATTGAATTAGATTGTGAAATAATAAGAGTAACTTTGGAAAATAGCCAACAAGTGGTTGTTCATATGATTTTGTTTAAATTCAGCCATTTACTTTTCATTTAATTGATGTCTTTCAGGTAAAAATTAGTGAAAAAGTGAAAGGGAAAAAATTCTTAAAGTGATACTACGTCTTGAAATGAATTTCATATAAAATCTAAGTTCTCGAAAAGGTCAATGTTAGTCTATATTCATCAGTTAGCTTACCTGGTGTCATAAAGTTACAGCAGAATCCCTGTAAAATCTAGAAAATTGGAAAATTCATAAAACTAAGTATAATTATTGAAAAACGCTTAATCTTGATATTAAGCGTTTTTGAATAGTAAATTGCATATTTATGGATAATTAGTAAGTTTTTTAGATTTATCGGATTATATAAGGATCCTGTTATGTTATTTATGACACCAGGTATATCTACTGGCTATTATTCGCCAAGTTTAAAATTCTTAAATTTTATGTTAATTCTAAGACTTTATAGTATCACTTTAATATGATTTAATATTACAATCATTCAAATAAATTTTAACGAATTCTTAAGAATCTAGCAACCCCCTTTTTTTGGTTCAGTTAACATAAATGACATTTTTTCTTACATATAACAAATAAATTTTGCACACAAAAATTTAGAAATTTCTCAGCATTTTACAAAGTTATAGTACACTCGACTACTAAAATTAAGTAAGTAAGATAATTTACTTCTACTTATGAATATTATTTTAAAAAATGATATGTAGAAAAAAAAACAAGCGGCTTTTGGCTGCGTTGTACACAAAACTAGAATATTTGAAAATATTCATATTCCCTCCAAAACAATTTTCCCACGAAGGCCGGTGACAGATTTCTATATTTTGAATATAATTAAAGATGGTTGAACTATTGATGACTTATTGGCCATTATAGTAGAAAAGTCCATTGTCTTCTTGTTTCATGTATTTACTGAAAATGAATTGAGAATTGTAAGGGAATGTTTGATTTACAAACATCTGCTTCTAAACTACGAACCACCTTCCGAATAAATTCAAATTTCCCGGTCTTTATTGTGATGAAGCGCACGCATCAGTGAACTGGCGAGAGTTTGTCGCGTGCCGGATTGACAATGACACCAGTAGCTATTGTTGTATAGGTATTAAGGATGATTGTAAGGTGTTCTCGTTTAGAGATTATTTTATTCAACCTCATCAACTACTCAAATAAATCATCGAATCTGTCTCCTTCACAATAACCTTTCTTTATTTAACAGGTTACCTTCTCACCAAGTCTCATCCATTGCTAGAACACTCGAGGTTACAAGTGGTTACTGTTGACATGTCCATGTTATAATGGCAGATACCTTGCTGAGAACGTTTACATTGTTTCAAGCATTTACATGCACAAATGTACATTCATTACACAGTCTATTCAGTTCCGTTTAAGAACTTCAAAGTCAAATATATTATTTCAGTTCTCGATCTTCAGAACCAGAGAACCGGAAGTAAAGATTTGCAAGACAAGTGTAACATGTCAATGTTCTGTAAAAAAAAAAAAGTCGACAGCGCGGTAGATGAATTAAAAATTGCAAAACACTGTAACAAACACAATTATTGAATTCCAATTTGTTTGGCTAAAAGGTTAACAATATGGCGAAATTCGCAAGAAAACGTTAAAATATTGCACAATTTCGACATTCAAAGAAAGGTTCTCTTTAAAGTTACCAATAAAAAAGATAATATGTAATAAACCAATCTTTCATGTGATTTTTAATTAACTAATTATTCTGATAAGGCATTAATTTCCCAGTTCAACAGAATAAAAGCAATTGTTATTTTAAATTCCCTAGACGTAGATTTCTGAACAGTAAACGTTTTCACTGGAAATTAAACGCCCCAATCTACGCTGGCATTTTACAAAGAAATTTGTAATGAGTGGTCCCTAATGGGTTGTCGATAATAAGCCATCATTCATATTTCACCATCTGTCTCTGAAAAATTCAGGTACCCTCAACAAATCTTTAAAGGGTTCGCGTCTTTTCTTTTTCTTTTTAATCGATTGCCAGTTTCACGCATCGTCGGATCATTCAATGATAGTCGCGTGTCGAAAATAATGCCTTGACAGAGCCCCCGAGCTAAATGTATTTTGGTTAAAGATTAAAGTTTAAAGGAAGAATAATAATAATGTCATGTTATCTGTCTACTAACATTTCAGACAACAACCCGATAATCACCAAACTTCAGGTGACCCTTGACCTCAGAGAATAACCTCATGGGGATAGTAACATAATAATCCCTTTATTCATGATTTTACACAGGTAGGCAAATCAAGAAAGCAAACTATCAATATGCAAATTATAATTTGTCCAATTCCAATGTCTCAAATGATAAGCAAATCTGCTTATTTTTTCCTTTTGATTTACTATTGCATGCAATCTAATAATGAAAAAGGAAAGTAAATTTTGCATTTTAATATTGGAAATAAAAGCAGAACAAAAAAATAACCAGTTTTGTCAGGCTTTATCACTCTCTTTTGTCAAAAATTATAAGGCGACTATCTTGAATCATCCTTAGAGATATAATGATTTCAACAAGAAATATGAGAAAACATTATGGTTAATTGATAATTCTACCGAAAGACGCCAATAATATGTGAAATAATATAATAATTTAGATGAGAGCACATCGACAGATTTCATTAATATCACTTTGAATGTCATAACGAAATTACAGGATTAACATTTGCCAACCAAACGAAAACATATGGAGACAAGTGCGATCCTTGGTGAAACCCAATACCGACATTTTTCTTTGTATTTTATGTGTTTTTACAGAGTGAAGTGCCGCACAAGTCTTCATATTACAGTTTCGCCATTTCCTTTGACATTTGAAAAAAGCCCTCATCGTTAATAATTAAATGATGTCGAAATTAATATTAGAATTATAAACCTTTGGACTGAAAACAATATCAAGGGTGTTATTACACATTAGCTTGGTAAATTGAAATCACCATAAAGCATCTGAAGATAAAAGATTGCAACTTTTCGGACTAATCATGATGTCCAAAATGTTAATGCTCTTTCCAAACTGAAATACGTTTCCTAAATTTCATTTCCATCTAAACAACATCGTTGTATGAATTTATATTAATTTATTTTACCATTCTCGAGATTCTGAAAATGTTTGAATAGCTTTTGAAATCAAGTTGAAATTTTCTATGAATTGATCTCGAAGAATAGAGATTGGATATCATCTGTGAAATGGTGAATATTAAGGCATCATATCTGGTTTCTTACACATTTTAAACCTATTAATCATTCATCATTCAATTGATTTAATATTGTAAAAGAATATTATCTTTTTACAAATATCAACTACGTTCAAATCAGACACCATTCGGGTCATACGGGCACTAACAAAGAACATATCATGTGACATACGCGCACGCGACAAGATATAAATAACTATACACGTGCCAATCAACTTTGTGATTTTTCAGTAGCGGCAATTTCAAAATGAATATTATCGGTATTTCACACGACCATCTGTCTCATTATTTCTTTTTAGGTCTTTATACAAATCACTTTTATACAAATAATAGAACAATATCAATTTGATTAAAACCTTTGTTGGCTCTTTGAAATAATTTTGAATTTTAACCGTCGAAAAATCTTATTAGCATTATATGCAGATTATGGGCGTTATGGCGTTAAGCTTAGTTAGAAATTCCCTTTGTGGAAATTTTAAAATCTGGAAAACCAATAAGATTCCGATGTGATGTTCTCTGGTTTTTGTTAGATTGTGAGTTGAAAACGCAAAGCCTACCCCGTATTTCGCAGCCCGGAAACCATAAAACTTTCAAGAAGGGAACTTTTCTTGTAGATTTTTCAGTAATCGGTAAAATTTTATTTTATTTCATTATGTTAGAATTTTTATGAATGCAAGATAATTTATAACAAATAATATACAAATTACATCTGATTTTTTTTTTTTTGGGGGGGGGGGGGGGGGGGGGGGGTGAAAAAAAAGGGAA
>NW_008707225.1:1566308-1771569 GCF_000327385.1 Lottia gigantea | reverse complement strand
GCTTGTTTATGCTGTTATTAATAATATTCTAGTATCCTACTGGGCCATTGTCTATTAGCACAAGTTCTACCTGCAGGCGAACTTACTTTAACTTGAAAAGGTTTCTCGATGTATATGAATTTCTGATAGACAAAGTGATTGTTTGAGGATGGATTTTATAATAAGACGCTGGAATCCTGACAAGCGGAAGACATCTTGTTGACATTCTCAAAGTCAGCTTGTTTCCTGTAAATGTCTTTAGTTGTCTTACAGGAATATTGCACGATTCTTAATGAAATGTTTGTTTTTAATAAATTTTATTTACATAAAGACAATGTTAAACGTATGTTTTTAACGTCTATTTCTATAATAAACGAACATTAGTCTGTATTTTACCATGTTATGCAAACAGACTATTTCAATAGATAAAGCACATTCTAATTTGACTTTATTAAAAGGTTTTCAGTGATGCATTTATGTGCATTTTTTGTGACAAAAGGCCTGTTTTATAGACATAAAAAATCCGAGTTTGAACAATTTTTGTGGGAATGGGATGGAGATGAGAGGATGATGTTTGTTTTAGTATAAAATGATAATTAAGATAACATAGATGATAAATAAGGAACTGAATCACTATTCCCAAAGAGCACAAATCCTAAACGAGCCACCGTAAGAGAAGCCTGGGGTTAGGAAAAGAAAATATATTACTTTTTGCATATTATTCCTTTGCATATATCGTGTGGGAATTTATCCAGAATGGCAATATGGGTGCTCGTGGATCGCAGAAGTAGAGAAAGTGGGGAAGTGTTCAGATAAAATTTTACTGGTAGTTACGGGCCTGGTGTTCCTGTAAGTATTAAATCTTGTGACCATCCATTGGAGAGGTGAAGTAACGATACACAATAGAGAAATATCTATTGTTATGATCACACATAAGGAGAGGGAAAACAATTTGAATTTTTTCAGTTGGGGGCTCGAGACAGGTGTTAAGTTTCTTTTTTTAAGAATGTCAACCTTTTGCTATTCACCTGTCACAGGTCGTGTGCCTGTCGCGTGCCACTAATATATTATACTAAGTTTGAATATCTTGATAACAGGGGTTACTGTAAGGTGTTAAATATCCAGCTCATGAATATTCATAAATATTCAAAATTAAATTCAAATGTTATCTTGAAATTTGAATTACCACTCATCAATTGATTAATGAAAATGCTCATCTTGAAGACACAATCTGCGCTCAGTATCAAATTTTGTGCATTTGATCAAAACTTGGATAATAGTTGATTGATGTCTATGGGACATACTGCTATGAAACACTAATTAAATGAAAGCGTTGTAATGCGCAACTTATTTTCTTTCATAAAATGTTCATAAACAACCATTCTAGGGCAAGTTCCTCTTTTTTTAAAAAAAAATCCAATTAAATACAGAAAAGGAGACGTAAAAGTCCATTCTTCATGTATATTCGTTATCCTCCTTATTGTCAAAATAGATTTACTGCCGTAAATTGAACAAAAAAAAGCAACGCGCCAAGGTTTATCTTTCTAATGCATACAAAAATATCTGATCATACTTATATGATGTCGCAATTTAAGTCATTTACAGAAAATCGAGTTTGGTTTTTTTTTGGTGTTGTTTGATAATGTTAGGGAAGCAGCAAACAATAAAAAGCAATAAATTATTAACTTTCAAATTAAAAAATCCGACTTTTTCATTATGAAGATTGATGAAGCCTGTTTGTTCCATCACCTATTGTCCTATTCATGCCTGACTGAATATTCAAAATTTAATATGATATAATATTTTAATTTCCAATGCTATAAGAGATGGTTTATGTTTTGAAAAGAGAGGATTAAATTGCTGTTGATGGAAGCTAAAAGACAGAGATTAATGTGTTTTTAACTTTTCTTGTCTTTTGATGTTGGCTTGAAGTTATGTTTTATAATCATTACTGACAGTATTGTCATCCTTTATTTCATGAGTCATTGATTAGTCCTTATATTAAACATTAAGTCACAAATTTAAACAGAAAATTTCAAATAAATCTTATTTTCTTGTGGACTAATTTTCTATATATACATATTGTATTGATAAATAGGTCTCATTTTACGAATTGGCGGTGAAAAGGATAAATAACTGACATACATATCAGTCACTTTAAAATCATACTATCAAATTTCACATTTAACCAAACTGATACTCATGATAACTTTCCCTGACCTTTCAACCATAATGCTTTGAAGACTTTGAAAATTGAATAAAACTTCTTTTTTTTTATATTTGGGAATTTGCAAAAATGTGGAAACACAGAAGCAGATCAGAAAACTTTTACAGAATCAGGATTCTAGTAATTCATTTGATTCTTAAACAACTAGATGTATGGAAAATGTCCTCAAAACCTTAACAGTCAACTGCATATATTCAATAGGTGGATTTAACTAACGGAAGGGGGGTAACTTCTATTTCATTGCCTACAGACAATATTTGATCTAACTGTCTACAGTGAACGCGTGATATAGTTTTCACTCAACAGAACAATACCACTATACTATATCAGTGCGTTACATTATCCTGATTGATTTTAATAATGAGTGGGCGAAATGTTTACGAATTTTTTCATTTGAACCTTAGAAATACGTCAACATTTTCTTGTGAACGCGGTGGAGATTATAATTGATTTGGATACATGTGTTGATTTGGATACATGTGTTGGTTTGGATACATATGTATATTGTTAAGATCGACGATGGTTTCGACATTTGATGTTTCCAATGAACAATTTCGAATTATTTGAACTAGCCTATCACGTCGATTGTGAAAGCAAAAAAGATTAAATTTTAATGAAACAGACAAATGTATGTCTTTTGTCTCTTTGATGAGTTTTTTCCCCTCCATCCCTTCTTTTGAAAAATAAAAATAAAACAAACTCTAAGGTTTAGAACCCATTTTGTCAAAGTCCTTGATAGGGAATGAATCGTGCTCAGTGTAGTACAATAGAGATTTGAACTCTCAAACTAAAATCATTGTTTCTAGGTCCTGATTGGGGGATAATTTCTCTTCACTGGAAGAGGTTTCAGATAAGGTGTGTTCAATTTGTCTTCTATCAAGAGTAAGTTATATCATAAACGAAAGCAACGACGAATCGAACAAACTCTCAACATACCTTGGTTCTATTTTTTGTAATCCCGCCTTGGGTGTGAGTTGAAATCAGGGGTTAAGACAGAAAGGATGATAGCAGAGATCCAAGGTAAAGGTATTTCAATTGTTTTGCTAGGAGAGACTTTGTAATTGTTAATTATATTGTATTTTATCGAAAGACGCTCAGATGGGAAAATTAACCCGGTCTTTTTCAAGAAACCTCGACATTTTGGTAAAAATAAAACACTTTCTTGGTAAAAATTTCCTTCATTATATGACGATGTCTTCTCAAGCCCAATTAGGAGCAGAAAAATAGACCTCAAATGTCTTGATATTATGTATGGACGTCCGTTACCTTGCTGATATATTTCAGTATTTCAGATTAATAGTCAAACGTAGTTGGACTTCAATGGTGTTGATGATAGAACCAAGAATGGTAATATTTTGAGAAAAATCTCACAGAAAGGTAGGAAGGTGTTTGAGAAGGTTGTATGGATTCGTGTAGGTATATTTCGAGTGTATATGTAGCTCTATTGGAAAACAGGAGATTAGATGGCGACAATTTTGCAGATAGATGTTGGTAGAAAGTCAGATGATACAAAGACACCGACCAGTGAAGTGGATTGGCTGGCTTTTCATAGTTTTGTCTCCTATGGTGTGTGGGCGAATTATTTTATCCCTTTTGGCCAGCTGAGGTTATGCTGATTTGTTAAATATAGAGATGACACATTGGATGAGAATAGCACGGAAAGACAGTCGGAACTCCGAGGTTCACGGATCGCAGAATGCTAAATGAAAGCCGAATCGGATATGTATATTCTGGAGGTACGGTTTTTTTCTATAATGGTGTTAAGTGTTCTTGAGTGGGTGTTAGGTTCTAATTACTAGACATATCTTTGCTAATAATTAATGTTAGACACGGCATTTAGTTATACTGATTTTAACACTCATGTAGCTACCCCTTACACCTACAATCTTAGGTTTCGGTTTGGTTTACTTTAGACTTCTTCTTAGGTATAACATAATTCATTAGGGTTGCTGGTCAGCATATTATGTCCATTGATTTCTGTGTACGGATTTAACAGGAACTTGGTACGGCCATTAGGGATTACGATTGTGCGTGTGTGGAGCTTGACCCGATGCTGATGCTTCACTAATAATGATGTCTTATTTTGTTTGGTGGTACGGTAACCGCTTTTCTATGCATATCTTACTGATACGGCCGTACGACAAATAATTACTTAAGTATTACGATTGAATCTATTTTTCAGAGTAATAAATTCGAATTGTTACAATCATATTATGTAGAGCTTGGTCTAATTACACAAATAGATATCAGAATTATACTATTCCTTTATCTTTTTTCTTTTTTGAGTAAACATTGGTAAAGCCTAGAGACTAATCTTCCATTTCAAGTATAGATTCAATTGAGTTAATTGGTACTGATTACCCCCAGAGAATACTAGGAACAATTAGTACATCAACTACTAAACACGTGCTTACAACAAATCCTTTTCTCCTTCACAAATATCATTTTCTCCCTCGCTTCATCTTTCAATTTAGATTGAAGTTAATTCGGTGAATTACGAGCCTCTTGTTGATCAAAGAACTGTCAGAATGTAATAATGCCTGTCACTTGCCCAGTTCTCAATAACCACTATTTATAATCTAAAGACTTTGTTGATTAACAAACGATTCATGCTTCATGGGTTAAGATCGTTTTAGCGTAGATGAGAAAACCAATAATTTGTAACGCTCCCTTGCTATCATATTTCCGGCAACCGTCTCAATTATTTCCCCTTTTGGATGGCACAAATCTGGAATTAAAATAAGATTTTATTCGATTAATTCCATTGCAAAGACAATTGAACAATAAGCGTATTATAATTGGTAAAGTTCTCGCATTATTAAATCACTTAATATTAACAAGATGTCACTATTAACATCAACAACTGAAGATAAACAGAAGTAACTTTCAGATGGATAATCTGTAAGAATTTAGATTATCATTGTCAAAAGAACAAGCAAATAATATACTTGTAATTTGTTTCCTTTATTTTTTTTTAACAACGTGGATTGGTAGGCCTACTGTTAAAAATCTGGTTATTGACACTTGTACTGATAGCGGGCTGGTCAGATGGTTACATTGTTTGGTTTTCTTCCCAGCACTCTTACTGATAACAAGCTGACCTTGACACTCGTGGTCCACTAATCTTGACATTCTTGTCGTGATCCACTAATCTTGACATTCTTGACGCGGTCCACTAATCTTAACATTCTTGTCGTGATCCAATAATCTTAACATTCTTGTCGTGGTCCACTAATCTTGACATTCTTGACGCGGTCCACTAATCTTAACATTCTTGTCGTGGTCCAATAATCTTAACATTCTTGTCGTGGTCCACTAATCTTGACATTCTTGTCGTGGTCCACTAATCTTGACATTCTTGTCGTGATCCACTAATCTTGACATTCTTGACGCGGTCCACTAATCTTAACATTCTTGTCGTGGTCCAATAATCTTAACATTCTTGTCGTGGTCCACTAATCTTGACATTCTTGTCGTGATCCACTAATCTTGACATTCTTGTCGTGATCCACTAATCTTAACTTTCTTGCCGTGGTCCAATAATCTTGACATTCTTGCTGGTAGCTCACGGATCTTGGTAATCGTAGTGATTACAAACTGGTCTTAACACTCGACATATATAGTTACTGATGACAAACTTGTCTTGACACTGTTACTGATGACAAACTCATCATGACACTGTTACTGATGACAAACTCGTTTTGACACTTGACACAGTTACTGATGACAAACTGGTCTTGACATTGTTACTGATGAATAACTTATCTTGACACTGTTACTTTTGACTGGGTGTCTTTAAAACTGCACAGAATAGTGTGATAGTCCGGTTCGTTTACCTGTTAAACCCAGGGTTCAATCCGGGCATAGGTTGAGGTGATACCTTTTAAACCCGGTTTCTGCTTCTCAGGTCGAAAGCATCTAGTCGTTTGGATGGAACTGTAAACTGAGGTCCCGTAAGTCGACTCGATTTTGCACTTCTCACTCTTATTGTGGACAAACTCGACTTCTTATACTGACTATTTTTGACAAACACCGGGGTTGATATGCGCTCATTGACTAAATTGTCATGATATCGAAGTTGAAAGAAACTAAGCTGACTAACAAACTTGCAGATTTCACTTCTGTGTCCGGGTTGTCCTGAACATCTATTTACAGACTGGACCAGACGGTTTATTACTAACAAAATAAACACTAAAATATTCTTATTAAAAAAATTGAAGTAGACGCACTACTTTTTCACACTTGAAGTAGGCATTCTGAAGTGGACAGTCCTACTTAAAGAATCGTGGCCAGAAATTTAGTTATATTTACTCTAAATTCAGACTTATATTATTTTGTTTTAAATTTCCAAAATGTTTAACTAAGTAATCTCCAACAGTTCTCAGATGTTAAGATGTAACCGTTGATGGTTTTATATATTTAATAAATGCTAGCCATTATGAAATATAAATCTAGCCATAAGACCTTTACATTCCACACAAATTATTTAAACCTTTATACCCGTCATACCCATTTGCCTGAGATAAGCAAAGTGAAGAACCAAAACGTTTTATGAAAATTGGACAATGGATGGGTTATAGTGGGTAGAGTTTAAGCCCTTGAAAGAAAACTTTGAATAATTGGTTCAGCACTTGAACTTCGATACCCCTAACTGTCCGCTATTACCCAAGGGAAACATTTTAAGTTGAGAACCAGTGACTTAAAGGATCTAAAAACTGTAACTTTTAAAATTTCAGCGCTTTCTTTGTAGCCCGACTGTCTCTGATGGGTGTTGGTTTCTGCCAGGATGAAATGTCAATATCAAATAATTGTATTGTCAGTAGTGTCACTATCAACTTGTCTCTTTTAAATGGCGGCTAAAATTTTAATTGAGATTAGAAAAAATATTATATTCACAATCACGCTTGGGACGACTGGAGCGGAAAAAATGGTGATTAATGACGTCATATTGTAAAAAGGGATCTAGACGTGACATGTGATTAACAAATGATTAATGATATTCGCCATTTTTTGTTTAATTACCACAAATTTCATTACTTCACAAAATCGCTGTCGGTCCTATTTCAATTGTGGCGTTCGATAAGTGAATTAACGTAAATCACAAGAAATTAGAAAGAGAACTCCTTACGTGTAATTACGTATCCTCCATTTTCCACTAAATCATTGGAAAGGTCACACTTGATTCCCGAGAGAGTCGAATTAAAATATTACCTTGTCATGCGAGTTTTAAGGAATTGGTATTATGTTACCCAGACAATAAGACAGGATCGTCTGGAAACAATGACACGAGTTTTTGCGAGACTGTATCAAGTGTCCTGACGTAACAAAAAGTCTTTAAATATTTATAGTACCACTTAATAGTTTTTGTCAAACAATACACTCTTCTTGATATGCGGGCTGAATTTTCACAGTGAGCATTCCTTCTTCACAAAACAATAAGCGTTCTTGAAAAACTCAAGACCCGTCAATGCCATATGTGACACGAAATAAAGGAATTATTTTTTTCTATACAATATTACTCCACATGATACAAAGAACGATAACTCTATGTAAATATGGACATCTGTCGCTATTTTCTACCGTTAGTTCTAAAATTAAAGCCTTAATTACATTATTGATGTAATTTGACTGAATTAGCTAGCCTGTAATGAATCGATTATTAGCTAAATATAATACACACAATGTGGCTTTGTAATGCATGTTAATCTAACAAAGATGTTGACAAAATGATTTTATTTCAAGATAACTTAAGTCTATAATATGCATCAACCGTTTCTAAGATAAAGCAACTTCATAATATAATCTAATGGTATGATTAGCCTAAAATAGGGTAGAGTTTAACATTTCTAATAAAAACATTTCATTGGTGAAACTTTCACGAGACAATATGGGATTTTATTAATACACAATTTACTGAGAACCGTCCAAGGATAAGTTAAAATTATCACGTACTATACCAACCACCTAATCGATTTTTAACAATTGCGCTAAAATAAGTATAACTTATATTATTGATAGATTTAATTTTTGTTTTTATTATGCATTTGAATACAGTTGATGACAATAAAAAAATATATATTAGCTGCAATAATGATGATCCCTTTTTAACGTCTTAGACTTTTGGGACTTGTAGAGAAAGCCTTTGTAATAATAATACCATCATTCTTCTTTCAAAAACTCTCTGAGCTGCACTCTCACTTTATGCTAACCTACTCACTCTTATCATGGCGACCTGAACGGCATTTGTCTCGCTAACCGAAGTTTCAAATATCAACGAGGGTTGTACATAAAATTGAAACGACATGTTATAAAATATGATAAGTGGAAGCGTTGTCTTTAAAAAATAGAAAAAAAAGAACGGTGGCTTATTGAGTATTACTATTATATACGTTTTAGGGGAGGGAATTTTTTTTTTACAAAAGTATGTCAATATCAAGGGACAAAACTCTAATCAACGAGTACGCCCTTGGTAGCAAGAAGGCAATACGCTAACGTAGCAGTATATTCATTGCAGCATTATTTTTTTTAACAATTTAACCATTTAAGCTTACATACTAATTATTTTCTCTATAAGCTCCAGCTTAGTATAACAATAAGTCAAGGGAAATAACACAAACCGTGCATCGAAAAATGGTACTTATCAGACCAGTTCTGCAGTTTTTATGTGTTAAAAAAAATTTAAACGGCGGGTGGGCTGAAGCGACGACAATATCCTTCCAAATATGGCCTTGTGAATATGGTGCATGAATTTTTTAATTATTTGATAGAAAGACCCCCAATAACAAGCAATCTGATTAAAACACAAATATGGGTGTTTCGTTCTATTTCAGCATGAGACTCCACTTACCATTAATCCATGATCTGATATATGAATTGTTTCCTGCAGAACAAACACGAAACGATACATCTAGATCTAAATTTATTAAGATTGTCTCGGAAGCTTCTAACTTTTCAATATTTAATTCGTATTTTCTTTGGTTGACTGAAATATAATATACAGGATTTATAATTTCTGCAATCCTGCAATTGTATCTATACATGTAATATGTTAATTCCTGGAAAGCAAATAACAATTGCCCACGACAGAGATCTCTGGAGGAACCGGCGCACGCAGGGCCTTCAAGCCAACGGAGCAGCTACTATTTGTGAGAAGAAAGAGAGGAAGAAACAGTGTTCCAACCCCCATCTACCCCTGTACATGATCCAGAATTGGTTTTCATTCTCATATATAAACCCCACTTGACAAATAACTTGTTAATACCTACTTGCCTGTCGAGTCGATAGGAGAATCCATCAATGTTAATTCAGTTTGCGTAAAGATACACCAATTTCACAAAAATAGGATCATGACTGAATTAGATTGACCATACTGTAGAATGACTGATAGCCACCAGCAACTAGGACTGTCTCCCTTTAAATGGTTGCTAGTACTTTTTAAAATCTGTTTGATCACCAAAGAAATCAATCATTGACAATTTCTTATCAATTTTTCTGAGCTGATCTGGATATGATAACGTAATCGCTTCAGACCTAATCTTTTTATAATTGAAGTGTTTTAAATAAGGTTATTCTATGGCAGAAATCCTCCTGTCAGATTAGGGTCAAATAATTCCTGACTTTTTTTTATGCGAGACTGCTATTTAAATTATCTTGGCTTTGAAGTTTGACTTTGTTTAATTTAGTCATTTAAAGAGAGAAATACTTTGCCTCATTAATCAAGAAGATATAATAGTTTGACAGCTCCATACTCAACTGGCGGAATGATAACGGTATAATAGAACGTTGTCCGTTTTCAATATCATTGCACCCTTTCTTCCAATTTTCCACTTAAATCATTGTGCAGCACATCTTTAAGGATAATATTAGCTAAACAATGAAGATGTCATTTCTTTGTTGATTTCTTTCATGACGTCCAGGCAAGATATCGACTCACAAAATAGGAACAAAAAGATTTTCGCTAAAATTATTCAAATTCAAAGATCAAACAGAATAGAGTATTTTTTCAGTGCCAAGCATGGTTATTAATCAAGAGCCGCGGGGGATTGCCCATCTGATGAATAAGCGACAATTACTGGAAAGATGAAATCCAAACGACCGCCCGCTAGTCCAAGCCGAGAGATTCCTTAATGAAACAGACATCTCTAATTGCCACAAGCCTTGTCTCTTTCTTTTAGTCCTAGAAACAAGGGTTCAGGGGTTATTATCAAATTGACAGCATTGCTATAACCTTTCGCTTTATGATATAACATATTAACCCTAGCACCGCCAACTCAATTCCCAAATGAATTTCACTAGTCTCAATTTCTTTATACCAACCTCGTTTTCTACAACCATTTAAAAACTAAGGCTCAATAGTGTGAAATTGCTAGATTTTCATCTAATTTTCCTATCGTTCTTTCGCACGTGCCTCCACCATATTTTACGCATGGTATGATTCGAGAGCGAGAGAATTAAGCCGACTTAAATCGCCACGGGTATCTTGATTCCCCTGTGGTTATAGAGCAGCAAATTTAATAATGTATTTTAATGCAATGACTGACATTTCTGGTCAATTATGACAATGTTACTGATATTTTCAACACAGGTCAAATAGCTTCATTTACTTTTCCTAGTTGTATTTAATTTCTTTCACATTATACTATATCCTGATGTTGTTTTACATCGGACCTGATAGCACGATCAGATGGACTGGCCAAATCTGGACTCTCGGACCAATGGGTTTCATTAGGCCACAACCCTACCTTTATTTGATTTTCGCATCGAATTTAGAATATCATATTTTCACTGATTCGTTAAAAAAATATTTTTGTAATCTGAGTTGGGCTCTAGCTGACCCCTCTGAACCCTCGTCCAGTCGTCCGAATGCCCATGTTAAAGTTAATCCCTTACGAATTTTTGTGAAGTTTCTTAGTCAAAGCTGTTAGCGAAAAATAAAAGATTTTTAAGATAACCAAAAGTAAACAACACTATTGTCATGACAAACATTGTTTTATTATTGACTATACATGAAAGTGTTAATTTCGATTCCATCCCATTCACACATTACCTTCTGGCATTTTAACTACAAAATAACTGCTATAATGACTAACAAATTGTCTTGTGTCTTTCAGCATTAACTCTGGCTATTTTGGTGTTGATTTCATGCCTAAAGCATTTGTGGCATCTTTTTTATGATTCACACCATCTCGAATGTCAGCCACGGGGAATACTCCATTTTAATAACTGATGCAATTAGTCTCAAATAGAACATCTTTACATTTCTTTTTAAAATTCAACAGAGGTTTGTGTAATCAAATTACATTGAATCGGATTTTAGAAACTAACAAACACGTATTAAGGCCTGCAGAAACGTCTCATCATTTTGTTTTTATTTCGTTTTTCATCCATTAGATCAGTTCTCAATTTGAAGGAAACACCGGAAATCGGAAGTAAAAAGCTGCCATGCGTTCATAACGACACGACATGGTTAAATTTAAGTGTCTTTTTGTCCATGTATCATATTTCTTTTGCAATAAAAACTGTTCCATAAACAATAAGCGATTTCCGATGAATATCTGATCCGCGTGAAATCCTCTACAGATTTCCTCGCAATGATTTTGATAAAAAATAGAGTTGTAGAACCGTATTCCGCACCCCAATTAAAAATTTTAAACGATAATCTTATCACTGTATTTATGTTTCATAAATATCAATATACGTACATGTCTACTTTACTTTGTAATCTTGAGCAGTGATTTTTGTTATCTTCCTAATTTAATTTCTACTTATTGAAACTATATGGTCTGTAAACACTATTGTCACTTCTGCTCTTATTTTACCAAACTGAACATGGATCTCTCTTGTAAAACACCAATGTTACTTCTGCTCGTAAAATACCAAACTGAACATGGATCTCTATTGTAAAACACCAATGTTACTTCTGCTCGTAAAATACCAAACTGAACATGGATCTCTCTTGTAGAATACCAATGTTACTTCTGCTCTTATTTTTCCAAACTGAACATGGATCTCTATTGTAAAACACCAATGTTACTTCTGCTCGTAAAATACCAAACTGAACATGGATCTCTCTTGTAAAATACCAATGTTACTTCTGCTCTTAATTTTCCAAACTGAACATGGATCTCTCTTGTAAAACACTATTGTAACTCCTGTTCTTACTTTCTTACTTTACCAATCTTAAAATGAGTCTCCCTTGTAAAACACCATTTTAACTCATGCTCTTACTTTCTTACTTTGCTCATCTTAACATGAGTCTCCCCTGTAAAAAACCATTGTAACTCATGTTCTTACTTTCTTACTTTACCAATCTGAACATGAGTCTCCCTTGTAAAACACCATTGTAACTCATGTTCTTACTTTCTTACATTACCAATCTGAACAGGAGTCACTCTTGTAAAACACCATTGTAACTCATGTTCTTACTTTCTTACTTTACCAATCTGAACATGAGTCTCCCTTGTAAAACACCATTGTAACTCATGTTCTTACTTTCTTACATTACCAATCTGAACAGGAGTCTCTCTTGTAAAACACCATTGTAACTCCTGTTCTTACTTTACCCATCTGAAGATGAGTTTCTTTGTAAAACACCATTGTTACCCCTGTTCTTACTTTACCCATCTGAACACGAGTTTTTCTGTAAAACATCATTGTAACCCCTGTTCTTACTTTACCCATCTGAACACGAGTCTCCTCTTGTAAAACATCATTGTAACTCCTGTTCTTACTTTACCCATCTGAACACGAGTTTTTCTGTAAAACTTTTACTTTCTTACTTCAACTGCAAAATTGTTATACATTATTGAGATCGTCGTGTGCTGACAGTACAGGCTTTTATTTGGAGATATTCTTGTTTCCAAACTTGTCAAATTTTTGACAAAGAAACCCTTACCGGTACGTATAGGCTATAGGCTTATTCATGACATGACATAGCCTACTTAGATAACATAATGAACTTGTAACAAAAGAACGTTTTAGCAGTCGACCAAGGTCTGTTTATCTCGGTGTACTTTTTAGAACCTTCTTTTAATATGGTTCATAAATGAAATGATCCTCTTGTTTAGTAGATCTAGTTGCTTCATATCAATGTGAGAAATTATTCCGGTGCACGATTTTGATCAAACGTCTGGATGGCCGAGTCAAATAGGGAAGTTATCTCCCTTTATTTACCCATTTTAGCGGGAAATAGTAAAATTTGTGTAGGGTTTGTTTACATTTTAACACTGTCCGACTATCCTTGGTAATACATAGGCAGATTTGTTTGTGACAATAGATGCAAGGTTTTGACATAAATTAAATGTATAGCAGTCTTGCTTTTTGAAATAATCCTGTCCAAGCCCTACGACTACTGTCTCGTCTGAACACAATGTTAAAAATAAAATGTTTTATTTAAATTCAAATGTTCGCATTTATATTTTAATCACTTATTAACTTATTTTTCAATTCGTATAAATTTCGTATGAAGTTTAGAAATTGAAAAGTACTGAGATTAAATGTCATCGGGTGTTTGAAAGTACCAACCAAAAAAGAAATACAAATATGATTTTACAGAGTGGGATTTTCACTCCGGAAAGTGCCACTGAAGGGGCTTGCCACTGAAGGAAGGGAAGTGTTTTAATTTCGAAATTCTCCAAAGTCAAACCTCATACCTTATTATATTTCCATGGTTCTGTTTTGGAGGGTATGCGGAGAAATAACCTGCCTTTAGGCCTGACTCAATTATAGGTCATTAATTGACCATCCCCATAATCCTCTTTGATTTTTTCATGTCAGTCCACCAACATGTTTACATGTTATAATTGTTATAATTTTTTTTCCAGTTGTGTTGTTGTTAAAAGACTAGATAGTAATTTACTATTGTGTTGAAAATATGGCCATGCAGGCTGAAAGAACAACAGCAGTTCAACATGTCCAGGATGGTGAAGAAGAAATATTTGGTCCTCTTCCTCTTGCCAAACTAGAAGTAAGTCTATAATATTACAGTGAGCTTATATGTATTGTTTAAGAATGATTGTTACATCTATGGTTAAAGGTTAGAGGTACCGTCTAAAGTCTGTAACTTTGGTATATGGTATTCATAGTATTTGTATTGCGTATCTGATTTGTATGGCATAAACTGTGATATAAAAGGTATAAAAATTATCTAGGTTCAGGTTCAACAAATACAAAAAACATGTTAACTTGAAGTAAATGAAAGCAATAAGTATTCTAGAAGTATCCATCCATAAAATTGTCTTTAATATTAATCTATAAGCTGTGCTTTTAAAATGCCATTAGACCTTGGAATATAACATGTCTAATATAAAATATTCCGGTACTTTTCAGAACCTTTTTATCATCAGTCCTAATTCAAGAAAATCTATCTTCCTTCTTTTGATTGTATTACATTTTGCATAAACCATTCTGATTTTATTTTTGGAGGACCAATACAATTTTTGAATGAACGATAGGGTTTTTTTTAATTTATAGTGTTTGTGAGGTAAATTTTCCATAATGAAGATACAGTTCAGACTAGACCACCCATGTTGTATTCTCTTTATTTTCTATAGGGTAATGGTATAAGTAATAATGATCTGAAGAAATTAGAGGAAGCTGGATTTTATACAGTAGAATCTGTAGCATTTGTACCAAAGAAGATGTTATTAGCTATAAAGGGCATCAGTGAAGCTAAAGCTGATAAAATTTTGGTAAATACAATTTGGAGCAGATTTTTCCACTTAAATTTGCCTGTCGGCGATTGTAGTTGGAGAGGCTAATATGGAAAAATTGTCCAGAAGTATGGATGGGACAAGAAACAAGAAACTGTATGACAGGCTACATATGCTTGAAATTTGGAAATCTGAACAAATTCTGTACGCTGCATGGTTTTACTCAAATTCATTAGCTCAATCAACGGCAGAATTAAAGTAGAGCATGAAACTTAATTTAGATATCCAGGTTTCTGTAAGCTTTAATTTCTTTTAGGAATTTATTATTTTTTTTTACAGTCTTGCACTCAAGAAATTAAACTGTTTTTTAAGATTAAGAATTAATGCTTTGATAATATTTGTTATACATTCTCTAATGTTATTGTTTTTAGGTGGAAGCAGCTAAGTTGGTGCCAATGGGTTTCACTACAGCTACAGAATTTCATCAAAAACGTTCAGAAATTATTCAAGTTACTACTGGATCTAAAGAATTAGATAAACTTTTACAGGGTAAGTTAGATTTGATATACTATGATAAAATATAAGCTTACTCCATAGAAATATTAGAGAAAATTAGATAGTCAGATAAAACATGTCTAAAAGCTGAAAATGCATAAGGGGAGACTACCATCAGTTTTAAATTTGACTGTGAAATATTTAATTTTTAGGTGGAATAGAAACTGGTTCAATAACAGAAATATTTGGGGAATTTCGAACAGGGAAAACACAGTTATGTCATACATTAGCTGTAACTTGCCAGGTAAATATTGGAATGAAATGTATATGTGATATAGATTTAAAACTATCCACTTTGTCGAGCCTAGTCGTTAATGTGGAATGATGGCAAAGGCTGGATACATATGTATCTACCATAATTATAGTTATTGAAACAAAATGTGACAATGACATTTCTTCTGTTCAATAGAGTGCATTACCTTTATTCAGGCAGTTGGCAGAATGTTCATTATTATATTGAGTTTAGTCTGATGTATACATATTTTGTAGTTACCTATTGATATGGGTGGTGGGGAAGGTAAAGCTATGTATGTTGATACAGAAGGAACATTTAGACCAGAGAGATTGTTAGCAGTAGCTGAAAGGTAAATACTATAAAACAAATTGTTTTCATATCCCAACAAATGCAGCTTGCAGATATAGCGGATCCTGTATTGTCTGCAAAAAGTTGAATGTTTAAATTTCGGTATATTACCCAACGTTTCCTTGATACTAATGTTGACATTGAATGAACCAGACAAGTGTTTGATGTGTTGTAGATATGGTTTATCTGGTGGTGATGTTCTGGATAATGTAGCCTATGCTAGAGCTTATAACAGTGATCATCAATCTCA
Source organism: Lottia gigantea (assembly GCF_000327385.1). Lineage (NCBI taxonomy): Eukaryota > Metazoa > Mollusca > Gastropoda > Lottiidae > Lottia > Lottia gigantea. The sequence goes on along the minus strand of NW_008707225.1, from coordinate 1,755,325 downwards.
GCTACTGATACAGGCTGCTGCTATGATGAGTGAATCTAGGTAAGAAATTATTATGTTTGAGTGGTCCATTTGATGTTGTTATGTCGTAGCTTGAGATATTGATGTAATTCGCCTTAAAATAATTAACTGAACTAGGGTTCAGAGGTGCACGAAACTATGGAGAATCATTTTAATTTTGTAAATTTTAGATATGCGTTGATAATAGTTGATAGTGCTACAGCTTTATATAGAACAGATTATTCTGGTAGGGGAGAGTTATCAGCTCGTCAGAATCATTTAGCTAGATTTCTTCGTATGTTATTAAGATTAGCTGATGAGGTAGGTCTCTTTAACCCATCAATCTATCCTTTTGTCCCACTTTGTCTGTAGCAAATTTGCACGAGCTGGACAAAAGTTAGAGCTTCTGTGTGCATTATGACCGCAATGACAGGAGATGTCTGGGTGTTAGAGACTACCATTTATCATGGTTATACGTTTGGCACCTCTGAATGAAGCTCAGATATTAGGTTGTACATGTAATTGTCAAATATGTTATATAAACATAATATAGGTTTGGCTTTTTTTAGATACAAAATATGTTAATATATTATATTGACTCATAACATAATTGCTCTTTATATTTGGACACATACTAAAGATAAAATAAGCTGTTAAGTGAGTTTTGTATTTTAGTTTGGAGTAGCCGTTGTTATTACTAATCAAGTTGTAGCTCAGGTAGATGGTGCTGCTATGTTCTCTGCTGACCCTAAAAAACCTATTGGTGGAAATATCATGGCTCATGCCTCTACAACAAGGTAAGATCTCCAGTTACTATGACCAAAATATCTGATTCAAATCTACCTTTAACATTGCAGATACCAGAAATACAAGTCCAGCCATATCAGATCTGTTACAGGACTTTGTGTTGGAAGGTCAAATGACTGATGTTATTGAGCTCAGATTCTCCCAGATGTAGCTTCAACTAGCTTGTTGAAAATCATATTTTTAAGGTCCTGCAAGCTGCAGTGTTTAACTTAGTCTCTTTTAGACGCTACCGAGAGATAACATAAACTAGAAAACCTGTGCTGCCCTTGCATTTCTGGATTGCAAAGGGTAAGTTGCCTAATTTTCTACATTTCAATTGGTTTTTCAGATTATATTTACGAAAGGGAAGAGGAGAAACTAGAATCTGTAAGATATATGATTCGCCATGTTTACCAGAATCAGAAGCTATGTTTGCTATTAATGCTGATGGTATAGGAGATGCCAAGGACTGAGGATTTGAACAGAGAAGTTCTCTGATATACTGTGATAGTTTAGTGTATGATACATTGTTCCAGAAATATTGGAATTAGAATTTGTCTATAATAAGAATTTGGTATAAAGTTTATACTATTCAGTTTGTAGAAATATTTTTCAAAACAGATGCAAAATTATTGACTCTTGGATAAGTTTCAATGAAAGAAAAATATAACATTGACTTTACACACTGAAATTCATTATTTCTTCATATATTTATCTTAAATGTCACAAAACAATTTACATGTATTGAGCTGTCAGATTTTACTGTACACAATACTAAAATATTGATAATGATTATACTATGTACATTATATTATAATAAATAGCACTAAGTGTGTTTAACTATATTTTAAGTATTTGAGCTGATATTGATGGTAATAGGGAACCACTAGTGTGCACTTCTGTTGTTTTTACCATCAATTTACTAAACGTTCCACCAACTTGTCCTTTTGCCAATCTACCAGGGTTTACAACACAGCATCCATTGATATCCTATAATATATAAGTAAGATGTATCGCATTAAAGAATTTTGCTCACCAAATGACTCTTTATTCAACTTATCTTTAAAACAAAGTGTTCTGTAGGTGGCTGAGTTATCCAGGATCGGTTGAAAATGAAATAAATAAGAGTTTCATGAACTTCTCTTCTACACCTAATTTATCTAACAAAGACAGGCAACAATATGAAAAAAAGTTTTGCTAACACAGCAGTATTAGCCTCTTTTTTGTTACTAACAAAGTCTTTAACGTCACAGTCTGTAAGCATATAGGGTCTTCGTTTTTCCCCATCCTAACAAGACGCTTTTACCATGTCAGTCCCTCTGACAAGGAAAGACAGAGTTGAAAAATCCGAAAGTGCATCTAGAACTAGGGATTAAACACAGCGTCCACCGCAACTTCCTCAAAAATGGGTTGGATTATGACCTCAATCTTTTTAAGGCTAAGCATCCATCTCCTGAAGGGAGATAACTATTAATACAGACCTTATATCTTAGGACCACAATAAATCAACATGGTATTACAATTAACATGAGACTTATATAAATTCCACTAAAAGAATATTACCTTGATAAAATATCTTAGATCTGAGGGTAATAATAAAATATGAGGTGTAACAGGCATTCTACCATAATCTTCATAATGATCATAATCTATATTAATATCTTCATTAGGTGGATATAACGGATAATAACTACAAAATACATATCAAATGTTCACTCAGTATTATTGTCCATAGCAATTTATTTTGTCACTCATATTTTTTCAGTCTGTCTGCTTATCCATAGTCTTCAAAGCACATGTGAATATTCTTATCAGAACATCTGATATCAATCCAGAAGGCTGACTTGCATTAATTTGCTCTTTTTTAAGTTATTTTCCTCATATTCAATGCACCTTTATTTAAGTGCTTGGTAGTTTTAGGGTGGTGTAGGTCTTACCTTTGTTGTAATAATAGGTGTTGAGCTAATCTGCCTAATCTATCTTTAGATCCAGCTACACTATAATACACATTTAAACATAGTTTTATATATTTTCACATGTGAAGGTATTAGATTTTTATCAAGAATCAAATGAAAAGGTGTCATATGTTTTATTCACAACTATGAATTACATAGTCTCTCAAAGTAGAATTCTTCAAAAGGCTTGCTTATTTAGATGCATGCAAAGGGAACAAAGTGTGGTTTCATAAGAATTATTTACCTTTGTGAAATTTCTTCCTGTCCAAGATGAAATAATATATCTGTTGATGTCATACCAATTATCATATTATTAATATTAATAGTACATGGATCACTCATTAGATGGACATGCTGAAATTATAAGTTGTATTATACAGTTTATATTTAACATAACTAATTCTCAAAATGTTTTCAATTCATCTCCTTAATAACTCTTATCAGCATCTGAAATCTATCTTGTAGTCTACGTATCTTGAAAATAAACAACTGATGAATATAATTATAACTTACTGATTTAGATGTGTTATAAATATAGGGTGGTTGAGGATAAACATAATCATGATGCACATCTCTATATGATGGTAATATAATTAATTCACAGCTTAACCTACAAATATAATATACAATATAAGTCATGCAATAATGATATCAGTTAATTTATTTTTTGATATACCTTTCCTAAGAAAATATACTTACTTTTCTGTTACATTAACAATATCATCCATCTGTTTCCTGAATATATCTTTAAATGAAAAATCAGTATTTCCTTTCTGTAATATATCAATTTAAAGACTTACTGTAATACATACTTTACCAATGTGTACAATACTTAGAGACAAAATTAGTACTATTTTGAAAGTGATACAGGCCAAGAGAATGCAACAGCTTACAAAAAGTATCAGGTTTAAACTGTTTTTATAACCATTCGAAATGTACACAATCTTATAAAACTATAAAGTAAATGACAAGTAAAATGAAATTTAACTAACCTCTATTTCAGTATTTTTACTATCAACCAAAGGTCCCATCTACAACAACAAATCATACATTCAAACATGGAAGGCTATACTAAACCAGATGTTAATATATTACAACCTCTCAACAACATCCTTTTGCATTGTCATTTTCAAATATGATAGTCTTTAATTTTTTTTGATAAAGTATTCATCCTGTTTCAGAAAAACAAGAAGCCCTTTCAATGACAGTCCAGCAACCCTACATCACCAAGATGAAATGTGAAAATTAATATAAGAACTCCACCTTACCAAGACTAATACATTAGGTTTATCTTTTTGTAGTAACTGTAAGAAATCAGCTAATGGTTCATATGTTAGTGTATCTGATGTTGTAAAGGGACCAGCAGCCAGCATTATGTTGATATTCATATCTGAAATTAATATTAACATTATAAAGTCATAGAGGTGCAATATTCAAACACCATATACTTGATACAACCCTTTACAAGTATCCTGTCTTTCAGTTATCTTTCATTGGACAGATCAATCTAATCATCATTTCGTTTCACTGTGTTATATATTTACAGTCTTTAAGAATTAAAAACAAACTAAACACATTAAATATACTTACCACCTTCTATTTTAGAAACAGGAAACGGTAATGACACATTCTGAAATAAGAAATAATACAAATTTATCCTGTGTATGATTGTTGTTATAATGAAAACTGAAAACAAATAATGAAAAACTGTTCATCAAAAGATCTTCAAATTCAAACTTGTCAACAATTACGCCAAATTTCATTAAAAACCGTAGTCTCTATTGTGTTCACAAGCCAATCATAGACAGGGGCAATATACAACGGCCTATAAAAACAGCTTAAAATAAGTCATCAAATTTGGCCTTCATATTTTCATTGGAAAGAAATTTTGAGTGTTCATAAGAAGTAAAGAAGATCAACATGTTGAACTTACTTGATGTAGATTTTGAGCGATAAACTTTTGTCCTGAACTATTCAAACCATCAACTGCTACAATCTAAATTGTACAAAAATAGTTCATTATCATTTACATATACATATTTGTCATGAGTATTAAAGGCTAAAACAACTAATAGATTAGATGCTTCCTTCTGTATATATTAGTCCAGTTCTGACACTGAATGAACAGTATATCAAGCTATCTCAACCTACTTATATTTAAGCTTAGATATCAGAAGTTGAAATCTACTAATTGAGGAGCACGTCCTTGATAAATCAGAAAATATTTCATTTGGTTCAGGTATCCTAAGGCACTGCCAAGAGATCAACATTTTACTTTCAAATCTTATCTAATTTTAAGAAGAACACTAGAATACTCAAAAAAGTTTAATCAGAAAAATTGTAATACCTGTCCAGGAAATAATGAGTACTCTGATAAAAAATTTAATTCAAGGGGAATAACTCTACCAGCAGACGTATCTCTTGATCCTTCTAATACAACTGATTTCTTATTTAATTTACCAATACTATCACAACATACTCTTCCGCAAATAGTTACTGCTTCCTAGATCAAAATAAAACATTCTTATCAAAAACTCATATCACTGAATTCAAGCACACGTATTCATATCACCCCTTATTAATATACTGATAAAATATTCTGGATAAAACAAACCCTGTGCTAATCAACCAGCAGCCTTGATGCTGATGATGTATCTGGTACATTAAGATGAACTTCTATTAAATAAGTAATAATACCTGAGTTGGTAAAGCTACATGAGATAGTTCTTCTATATTATTATGTTGTTGTATCTGACTTGCCATATCTTCTATTATATCATTTAAAACTGAAATACAAAATCTCAATTTGCCTTTGGAAGTTATTTCATGAAATTGGACTATGTGATGAACACATTAACAATAAATATAGTATGCACAATCAGATGTAACTGTTAAGTTCTGACAAAAAATCTTAAAGCAATGTGATGGAAATGACAAAGCAAAGCATCTTAGGACAGAAATTCTAACTTTACATGCGAAACTTGAAACAGTATGATATTATATAAATTATCTGTTTTGACAAAGCACCTTGAAGAAATGTGATGGAAAAAAATTTGGGTGAAGGAAATACCATTTCCTGCCAAATATATGTAATGATGTAGCAGATTTTGGAATTCAAGGTACATGTAATAACATTAGTTTTATTTTGTAGAAATGTCGAACATGTCAAAACATGTTTGATGTCCCATAAGAAAACTTGCATCATATAAACACCCCCACAAGACTGTTTCCAGTTGACTAATCCTGTATAATCAGATAAATCAATATCAAGAGGGGTGTATAAACTACTCAACTATAACAGATCATGTTACAAAATAATATCAAATTCCTCTTGGCCACTTAGCCAATTGATTAAACTACTGTAACCTAAAACAAAATCTGAATTTGAATTAAATAAATCAACATACGGGAGAAAATTAATTCTGACCAAATTAAATGTTTTTTCGCCAAGCAATAGTCTTATCATTTAGAAATTTCATAGAACGCTTTTCAAATTTAGAACATTATGTGTTTTGTGGGCCCAAGTACCCAAAAACAAATCAGTAAATGCACTACCACTAGCTATTTAAACATTCAAGGTATTTCAAATCATTGCAATTGGATACTTGATAGGGTTACAGGTTTAGTCCTATGAAAACCAATTTGACACAATAGCTTTTGTTATGAGATTATCTGTTAGATTAGGTTAATCTCCATAGATTTTAGGACTAAACATTTTTATTATTAGAAAATGACTTCAAAATGTGTGGACATTATCTTGGGGACCATGTTAATTTCATTTTATGTCTTTGTATTGTTGCATGTTTATGAGGATCATACTGCATGTCAAGTTTATTGCTAGTGTTTTATAGTATATTAATAATATGACTTGTGGACAACTTCAAGACCTGTTACATATGCAATATATCTGAGGGAGTTCATATCAAATACTACAAAATGAATGAACCTCAGAGATCAGTGTTACAAACTCAAATGAGGAATATTGCAAAGGATATCATTATGAGTGAAGAAATTTTATCAGCTCTATATGAAAAAAAGATTTTTGAACCTCACATGATTGAGCACATAAGGGTAAGAAGTTTTGAACAAAATTAAAGGGAGGATTAGCCATTAAAATATTGCCAAAATAAGATTGAACTATTGAAATCATAGGCAGAGACAAAAACAGCCTTTGAGAAATAGTTTAGATAGATTCAAAATCTGTAGATGAAAAATAAATGTGATCTAAAAGAGGTAGAACAATATAACTTCTACAAGATAATAATTCAAACAATATGAATATTATTTATTACTATTTTGAATATTCTTTAACCAAACCCTGTTTATTTGCACACAAAAAATAAAAACACTCCACTTCATAAAAAGGCTTTCTAATTCAAAGCCTACTTTTATTGGTCAAATATTATCATTTATTCTATTTGATATTTTTTTTATCTTTACAGGCAGAGAAAACCAAAACAGAACAAGCATATAAAATGTTAGAATTACTTCCAAAACGAGGACCAGAAGCTTTTGATAACTTTATAGAGATCATACAACAAGATTATCCCTGGTTAGCTACATCTTTACAATCACGATGTAGATCAGCAATGGACAGACATACAGCTAGAACAGAAAATAATATATCTACAAGTCCTACTAAAAAAGTACCCAGTGATCAGACAGATGGTAGGAAAATCTTTAATACAATATTTTTTTTTCTAAGGGTGATAAATGTCCAGTGATGGACAAAGCATCTTATCCGATCTATAAAAGTCATCATGAACAACAGGTCATACTAAAAAAAATATTACACTTGATGAACTATCAACTAATTCTAGTAATAGACCATTTACTGGCTATCGTAAGCAGTTGTTTGAAATCCATATACTTTCAAATTCTGTCAGTTGCAAGTTGAAAAGGCCCCAGTTATTTCTTCTTGATGAATCTTCATTTTAGTCAAATCAATATCAAAGTCCCACAGTTCAATATCAAACAGTTTAAGATTCATTCATCCATCATTGGTAGATATTATTATTCCACTGAAGTAGCCTTCATCTTAAAAGCACATTGGGTGAGATGAAACACTTGTAGCAAGAATCTGGCAAGAAATTAAATTCCATTTTTTCAGGGAAGAAAACTGATTTAGAAAACAATGGAGGAGATGTGAAGAAAAAGGTGCATACATTTGTACATAAATATTTTGGACACAGTAAAAAGTTATCAGAGAAAGACAAGAAATTAATTGTCAACTGGATGACAAACCAAATTACAGATGAGAGAATGAGACTACAATCTGTATCCACTAGCGAATCTATTCCATGTGAAACAGAGCAGACAGACTATCTTAACAATTCTAAATTGAAGGAAGAATTGTTCAAATTACATCTTAAATTAGAACCATATATATCACATAGTGACAATGAAAATAAAGAAAACAATGATATCAGTTCATATTTACCAGATGATATGAGTTTTCAGTTATTAAGTGAAGAGATAGATCAGGTGTGTTTAATTCTGACTAAGTTACAAGACGAAATAGATAGTTCTCTTGATCAATTTGATTCATGTGTGCGTGACAATGGAATAAAAGTTTTAGTGGAAAGTTTGAATTTGAAATACAATAACCAAAGTGAGGAACTTGATAAAGAAGGAAAACGTAATACTGAACTTATTAATGATTTAAGTGACTATTCAGAACAAATTCACAAATTAGAAACGGAACGGGCCAAAATGCGTTATCAAATAGACTTAATGCATAAAGATTTGTCACATGTACGTCATGAAAGGTTTAGGGTACAGGAATACAATAAAAACTTAGACAGATTAAATAAAGAAAAAGATGAGACTATAAATCGATTAAATATGAAAATATGTGAATTGTTGCCATCGAAGCCTAAAAAAGATGGAGGAATGCCAATAAAATCAGAAACATCTCGATCTCCAACACGTAAATCCCGCCCAGCTGTCATGCGTTCTTTAAATTTCAATACACCATTATTTAGCAGACGGTCTAGTCAATATTATAATATACCCAGTAACAGACCTCCATCACAGAAAAAAAATACTTGATACAAGTTGTGTTATAATTGTATATTATTTATAATAAATTATGTCAATTTACTTCCTTTACATCAAAAATATTCAGAGCTTCAAAAATTATAAATTGAAATGCTGGAGACATTTATGGCTTTTATTTGCATCATTGCAATTTTCCATCAGATGTATGTGGGCCTATGTCCTATAATTTTAATAATGCTAATACATATAAGATTAATGCAAAACTTTCTTAAACATCTAATGGCTTTTTCAAAGTATATGATAAAACACATAGTTTTAGTGGAACTGCAGGAAACAGAAAAGTCTGGCTGAAAAATTGGAATGTTGAAAGTCTATGCTATCATTGTCCCAGATACACATAAAAAGTCAATCACTTTAGTGGAAATAGATACACAAACTTCATATTAGCACTATTTGGATTTCGTTAAAAAGGCAAGATTTCTTAACAGCTGTTAGAATACAATTTTCTATTAGCACAAAACAAAAGCTTTAGCTTCCTTACAAACACAAACTAGATGTTAAAACACATATCACACGAATCATGGAATTGGGAGCTATTAGCTAAAAATCAATATACTTTTAAATTGTGACTTCTCAAAAACCTGACTATAACAAACTACTTACCATGAGCTTTATCTGTTAATTTTTGAAACATATATTTAAACTGAGAGGTTAGAGTCGTAGTATTATCATAATAGCTAATATTACAATGTTGTTGATGTGGTTTCCATATAATATTATCATTAGGATAGCTCATTAATACATCTCCTCTATTAGTTCTTGATGCATACTTTCTTGATGGTGTTGCACTATAACACAATGGATAATACATAATGAAGGTATTTCTTGAAAATAATACAAATAAAAATTCAAACATCTATAAGCTCAGTAGTGGTTATTAACAACATCCACCAGCACACCCTGTTAGTATAACATAAAAACCATCCAGGTTTAAGACTATTGAGAGAGGTTGTGTCTTCTAATTGATATGGCTTTGTCCAGTTGCAGAGACATGTCACTAGACAACACTATCTTACCGCCATGCAATAGATGTATAGTAATTAATCGAACACAACTTTATTTAAAGTTTATTTCATAGTTTAAAAGTTGAGCTCATTATACTTTCAAATTAGTTACCTGGCTGGAGAAAAACTTGCAGGTGAAAATGGAACTGAAGAAACTCGATCAACTCCTGTTAATCTCTTGACTGGACCAGAATCTGGTGTATGTTGTCTTTTCTTTGACATTGATCCCTGGAAAAAAAATTATTCAACAGCATCAATATATTTTGTACCAATTCTTCCTTATTATAGCTTAAAATGGATGCAAATAATTATTCATTTGATATTCATTCATTAAATCCAAACTTGCTCTAGAGGAATATCCTGATCCCCCTGGTAAAGAACTCCATGAAAAAAGTTTGATTCATATATAAACAAATTACCTTTGATGTTGGTGTACCATAAGAATTATATAACTTCTGTGCTTCATCTTCATCATTAACATTGTCAAGCCTGCCAAAATAAAATAAATTGTCTAAGAGTCAGACAAGAATAACATACTATATAGTAGATAATTAAGAAGATGTAGCAGCATAAGTGACAAGTTAATAAATTAATTATCAGCTATAATCATATTACTGATTATAGAGAAATCTTTTAACAATAGTTTAAGTCATCAGAAATCCAATTGGCATAACTTTTCTAATCATTACTTACGTTTTATGAATAGTATTAATATCATAAATAACAGGTTTAGATTTCTTTGTCAATGGTGTTTTGGGTGTTTTATTCTGTTTTTTGGACAGTTTCTGAAAAATAAGTTAGACTTTCTAAAGTCATATCTTTTTACTTTAATCATTCAAACATCTTTATAAAGGATGAACATTTAGGTGTTATTAATCAAAATCGTTTTTAAGCATTAGATTCAATCTAATTAAACAACTGATCTGTTGGACATTAACTTGTCAACTCTACTATCAACTTGAACATGTGTCTGAATCATTAAACAAAATATTGTCACATCAGATTGATATAATTATAATCCTGAAACTGTAGAATATACATGATATTGACGTCTCACTCCTGTTCACTGGGCTTGAATACTTTTCAGTACCATAGCTCTTTAAATTTGGATATATTGTAAAATGAGAACATATCAAAGCATGTGAGATGAGTTACAACAATACCCAGCATTACCTCTCTATCAAATTGGTCCAAACTCTCCTGATTTAATTCTACTCCTTTCTTAGTTTGGGAGAAAGCAATCCATTCATTTGCAATATCAGTTGCTGACAATCTATATAATGCACACAATTCCTTTACTGAAACAAGATGATATTAATAACTTTTCAAACAAACCAATGAGAGCTTATATAGAGTGGAATCAAATTGATAAATATCAGTAATATTCATCAAACTAATTCATTCTAAGTTGTCATTTGAATTAAAAGATAACTGGTAAAATGCAATTCTGAGAACAATGTAAGCACACAATCTGAAAAACAATATGAAGAACTATAGATAAACAAAAATAAATGTGTAAGCCTATATTTTGTTTTCTTTATAGCATGTAATATATGGGTTAAACCACTTGGGTAGTTAGTACAATGGAAACAAATCAAAAAGACTATTAGGATAATAAAGTGGAACATTAAATAGAGAATCTACGGAGCCCCTAAGGCGCAATTGTAAACATATTTATTTATTAATTCGTTTAAACGAAATAACATCATTTAAACGAATGAATTATTTCGTTAAAACGAAATGTTATTTCGTTTAAACGCAATAATTAATTATTTGTTTACAATTGCGCCTTAGGGGCTCCGTAAGAATCAAATTTTGTTAATTATTTTACATTTTTGTGGTTCATGAAAATGCTAACCATTAAAAAAAAATTATTTGGAAAGATTATAAGTAAGAGTAAACATTAGTTCTTTCTTGGACTTAACAAGTTGCCTTTTTAAAAGCTAATTAAATATACAGTCAAGTAACCTAATTTCGATCTAAGCTATTTTTCGTGCATCTTGGGAAATGAATAATAAGATACATGTGCGACCTTGCGTGACCTCCACATTTGCTTGTTTTGATAAACATGGGTTATCTCGTTTGGTAATAACTTAAAAAACCTATTTTCGTGGATATAAGGATTAAACACCGAATTTCGTCAAAGATAAGTAAAAGAAAACAAAATTTTATGTCTTAGATGTTTCCTCAGATATTATACAAAATAATTAAAATTGGTTTATTTCGATTTTCTTTATGAATCCTTCACTTTGACCCATATTTCATGAGCAACCAACTCGGCAACAGTGGCAGAATGCGTCACCTATTTTCGTGTACAATGTTTGATCTATAAATAAGTCGAGAAAAACACGTTGTATGGATACCAGGTGGTATAATTAACTTCTCTTAGTATTTATCTTTAATATCAATTCATTATAACTAGTGACAATTCCTTCAAATAACCACGATCTTAAAAAAAATAGTGACTGACAAAATAAGATACGTAGCGTGATTTATTGCTAAAAGTCACTGAAACGACATAAGAATATGGTCCACTTTGTGTTCCATAGAAATTTTCTGCTGACACGGAATCCGCTAGTTGATCACGTGACTTCATTCGTTGGACTACATTCTAGCAGACGACACTTGGAATTCCGATTACCGCTTGGGATTATAAGGAAATTTGGCCAATAAAAAATGGTGACCCAACTTTATCGAAACAAACTAATGCGGAGGTCACGCAAGATCGCTCATGTAAATTATTAATCCTTTCCGGAGATCCACGAATAATAGGTTTCCACGAAATTAGGTTACTTGACTGTATCTGAGGAAACATCTAAGAAGTTTTTTAAGCTTGACGAAATTCAATGTTGAATTCTCATATGCACCAATATAGATTACACCACTGTAATCATTTTTGGCTCCTGTCAGGAGTAAGCTAAATCAAATTAAATGATTAACAGGGGTGTAATTAAGGGCCGACGCCTATTTGATTCCAACTCGCCGGTTACTTTCAGAATGGTCAGAAATTAATCTAACATCAGAAAGTGTCAGCCATGCCACTGTCAATGATTTAGTATCTGAATGTGGCACAGCATATCATTCTTAATTAAAGTTCTGCTGAGACTGAGTCTGGACGCGGTACTCTGTCCTGGCCTGAGCTGAGGAGATTTACACTCACATTTAAGAACTAGCTCATCTTCACCCAAATCGATGCCAAACATATCAAATTCTTCAGAAAGTTCTTCTTCTGATATTGCAGCCATTTTGGTGGTGCTTCAGGAGTGATAATAGGGATGAGAGAGAATATAAATAAGCTTAATTTCTTATGTGTAGAATAATTGCGATTCCCGCCATAAACAACATCAACATCCGCCGAAAGCGTAACTATCCAATAACTATTAATGTAACCAGATCCTACTTGTTTGAAAGTAATGATCATAAGAGAGAGACCTCTTTTAACTCACAAGCATGACTCAGACTGATGTCTATGGTTAAGGAAAATTCAAAAATAATTTGAGGCTTAAATATTTGAATATATTTAATTCAAAATTGTTTATCGCACCGGCATCAGAGTTTCCGGTCAACACAAAGTCGAGGAATGTGTTCAGATAAGCAAGTATGAAATTAGTCATGGCTGCGATTATATTTTCTCTCGCAGGATGGCAGGCAGTTTTACTTTGTCTGCTGTTTGCAATAATATATGTAGGAAGCTTATATGTTTGGTCAGATAGTGTAAACAAAAATAGGTAATGACAATGAAAAAGAATGGCCCCATTCTTTTTGAATTCTTATTTTTTAGGACCATTTCAGGTTTACAGTCTTACACGTGAAATGTTAGTCCGAAAGGCAGACAACCAAAATGATCGATTCATTAACTTTGAATGATAGCAAACTCCTAGAAAATCAATGGAGATTCGAAAATAAAACAACCATGATAATAATTACTGTAATGGATGGAGGTAAACGGTTAGCAGAATACCCCTATAACCTATCGGCTATCCATATTCTTTCAAATTTTATAACAATGATTAGACATTAGTGATTGGAAATTAATGATTGTCATCAAAAGACATGACCAAGAATGCAAAATTACTTGTTACCTAAATGATTTACTTCTAGAAGGAAATTTTAAATTTGCAATGCATTATTCAAATCAAAACAAAACAAATCTTGATAGTCTTAACCAGCCCCATCGTTTGGGTGGGGCTGAACCATAGCAAGTGAGAATTAAGCCCCAGCAAATCCGTCTTCATATCAGCAGCTCTAGATTGATTCATTTACACTACAGTATCTTTAGTTCTTCAAATTATTTAGTACAAAATTTGAGCCGCAGCACCATTTCATTCCTGGCGATGAGGCTGGTCTTTTCGTTAACAGATTTACCAAATTGTAACACAAATCTACCAAAACGGCAGATAATAATTTGGATAAAGGTAACATATCAAGCTTACAGCCTCTTTCCTATCATAAGAATAAGGTTGAAGAGACTAAAATTAGGCAGGAAATTATCGGGTGACAGCTTTTAAAAAAATATTCTAATGTTAATTTATATTAATTGGACAGAAAGTTCTTTTCTATTTGCATATTCTGTAATAAGGTAATTTGAATACATTAATTAATTAATAATTGAATTATCGGTATACCCAATTTATTGAATAAACACTTGATATTAAATTTGTATCATTTTATCTAACGATTTGAGTATTTTTCAGAGACCACCCTAAAACAATCAAAAGAAGATTTATAAGCGTTGGTATTATATCATTAATAGTTCCACCAGTTATCTATTGCTTTAGTCAAACAAAAGATTCCATTGATGTGAGTAATCTAATTGTAACATACAATATTTGGATGAAATTGCAATCCATTCATATGTCTATTCATACATTTGAATTTGAACAAAAGCTATTCAAATATTGCACATATCTGATAGAAGCTGATTTTTTATGGAATTGCCTCCGATGAAGATCTATAATGCGCTTTCTAACAATGGAGGAAGCTACTTTCTTTTCGGAGAAGACCATTTGAAAGTGCACAGGGAACTTATTGCATAACTATTAGATCAAATAGTTAAAACTTATATTCGTTTAGATAAGCTTATGCAGTTGCAATTGTATCAAATATGAAAATATCTATCCAAACCAATAATATGCCTGTAAACAGATAAAATATTGTTCTGTGTTTTTTACAGGCACACAGTATATTAGAATGGCTAGGAATAAGATATACAGGATTAATACCAGCTATGATATTACCTTTATTATTAACCATGGTTTGTATTAAGATTTCTTCTATCAAGATAAAAAAAAAGATAGACACTTCTGTATAAACACATTATTTATATCAATATAAGAAACTCCTGAACAGGGGAAATTTTAAAAATTTCAAATGTGTTCATATTTATTTTCAGATATTGTTTTTAGGTCCTTTATCATTACATTATACTGATGGTGTATTCAGACTTTATTTAGGTAATTGAACTTTTTTCTATTTTTCAATAAATTTTGTTGTTCAGAGAGGGCAATAAATGAATGCTTTTTTGTTTTTAACTTCGCATTTTGTTTCAGTTTAGATTAAACAAACAATATTTTCTTCACATAATCTCATTAATGTATGGATTAAAGACCAGGATTTTGATAACTGTTGCAAACAAATATTTAGTGACAATGTTGAAAGAAATAGCCCAAGACTTGAATAGTTTGGGTTGCTTTTTATTGATTCATATGTTTTTATATTTAGAACCAAGATATTGGACTAATTGTTTCTCTAATTTAATGTGGATTAGAAACCATTTAGTTGTAAGTATTATTTCATCACCTCCTTATCAACTCTCCTTGTTGTTTTGAGAGAATTAACAGAAGCTCATCTCATGCTACTGACATGTTATAATATAAAATCCTCATCAGCTTCTTTTGCAAATGAACTTACAAGTATATGAGTTTAGGTGTATAACCATCTGATGCAGTGAAGAAATACTAGCTATATACTTATTTGTATAATGATTGTGCTACTTTATGGGTATCAATTTTCTTACAGGCACCATTTTCAGAAGAATTCATATTTCGAGCCTGTATGTTACCTTTGTTAGTGCCGGCATTTGGTGCTGGAACATCAGTTTTTTTATGTCCTCTATTCTTTGGTGTAGGTAAGGAGACAATTATGATTGTATACAAGAAATAGTATAGTAATAGTAGTATATATTGACTATCTTTTCTGGTTCATGTTTCTAGCGAAGTTATATCGCCATATTTATGTGCATAGAAATTTTAAAGTAAGTAAATGGCTTCCTTTGACGTTTGGCTACAAAAATTGACTTTTGCAAACAGATTTGTCTACTTAAGAAACTATGTTTAAATTGATACAAAGAAATACTCTGTGTATTGATAAATACATAGATGAGTTTAAATTTGAGAAAGATAGTAACTTTACCTCCATGTTAGGGCATTGGCAACTACATGCATTGATGTTTGTTATTTTTAGCTCATTTTCACCATATGATAGAAAAGGTGATAACGGGTCAACAGCCAGTTTTTGAAGCTTTTAAAACATCAAGTATGTATGAAAATGATGAAGTTCTTTAAGCTTTTACTTATACATCTTGTTAACCTTTTTGAAATGAAAATGACGAAAATGTAATTGCAGTTTTGTTTTAATTTCATCTCAATTTTCCAGGCTTATTTTCTACGTTTTCCTCATAGTAAAAAGTTTAAAAATATGCCCCTCAAACTACTTTTTGCATAAACCATTGATTTTATGCTAGTAAATTTAATTGTGTGTCCTGTCTTAGAATTATAAGTGTTTAATGTAACGTTTGATTTTTAGGTTTTCAACTATGTTATACTACAGTATTTGGTGCTTATTCTGCATTTTTATTTATGAGAACTGGTTTGTAATATTCACAATATATTTTTAAGTATCTCACACAATCTAATTTTAAAATAGACTTAAATTTGAAGAAATCCTTTACAAATTATAAGCAGAAGTTTACCTCATTTCCTTATCTTCTTATTGTAACAATTATTTTTATTTGAATTCTTGTTCAGAATTGAATGACTTTGGTCTTCAAAAATTACTTTTGGACAATAATTTTTTGGTTATTTCTTTTTATTTGCAGTAAAAATATTTATTTTTGTTTGAGATGAATTTTTCAATCTATGCACTGCCATATATTTATTATTATTGTAGGTCATGTGATAGCACCAATTTTAGCACATGCTTTCTGTAATCATATGGGATTTCCAGTATTTGGTGAAGTGATGGGTTATCAACAACCAACAAGGATGAAACTTATAGTAGCATTTATTGTAGGCCTGATAGGCTGGCTTTCATTATTATACCCTTTAACATCACCTTCAATATACGGCAATGATGTCTATAGTTTATGAAAACTTCTTGTTTTTAAAATACTCAGTGTAATATTTTTATGGTTCTATGTTTGTGGTATTGTTAGAATTTGTTGAGTTTAAAACAGTTTTTTTCCTCTAGTCATGGATTTGACAAAGTTTTACATAATTGAAATTTCAAGGAATAGATAGTTCTGTACACAACAATCACTGTAGGGCATTTTTAAGATCTCTCTTCTTGGTGGGTTGGTATTATAAATATATATTTTCTTATTATGTATAAAAACAATCAAGGTATATTCCTCTAGATATTTGCTGATGGAGCTAATGTTCAGCTATCCATATCACTTTTAAGAATTAAAATCAGACTTCTGGGTTGCCCGTAATTCAACAATATCGTTCTGTGGAAGTTGAGGTTGTTATAAACATTCTTACATTTAACTAATACTGATATTACTCATTGATAATGTTACTAATAGCTCGAAAATATCTTTTGTGTATTATTAGTCATTGAATTATAGATGAATCAATAATTTTCTTATGTGCTTCTGATTGTTCAAAATTAGCTCTATCAGTATCAAAAAGCAAATTTGTAGATGACTATGTCTGTTGATTTATCTCCTCTCTGCAAATCTTCAACATTAAACAACATTCATATTTATGTGTACTTATTTGTTTATCCTTTAATCAGCTTTAAACCATTTCAATGTCATTGGTTGTATTTATATATATTATAAAATGCACATCACCTTAATGTATATAAAAACTTTTATTCGCATATATGCAAATAAAAAACCAAATATGAGATAAAAGCACAGGGCATTCTGCACAAAGCCTATATTTATATTTTCACAACAATTAGACATTATTCCAGCTTTCATTACAATACTTTTATACCTGTATGTTTATGGCTGCTTTGGATTGTAAGTTTTATTTTGTCTCTTAAACCCAACTGAAAATGATTAACATAGGTTAAAATTTCATGAATCATATAAACGAAAAACCGACGCCAATTTAAATAATTATTATAGCATTTATGACATTAAATTATATTGCCAATTAAATATTAGTAAGTCATTTGTTGCTATCAATCTGATTGACATTATTTCATTAGAACATGGAAGGCAAGATTAAATAACAGAACACAATTTTATGGTATACTATTATGTTGTATTGCACACAACATTTCAACAATCTACATTGTCATCATCAGGTGATAATGAGGCAAGAGTAGTAACCTTCAGGGAAAAAAAAACAAAAAACGTAATTTGTTGATTGTATTGCTTAATCCATCAATTATAGATCATTGTATTCATTAAGATTTGTAATTAAATCACTTCATTATATACACTCATATGTATTATTACAAGTGCTTTATGTAATCTGTATATTTCTGTATGTTGCATTATGCCATAATATTTAACTCGTATACAAACAGGACTCAAATTCATTTGCATAAATGATATATTTTGTGAATGTGTTTTTTTGGAATATACATTTCTTGTGTCAAAATATGAAGATGTAAAATGAAACTTGGCATCACTGAATATTCAATCATTTGTGTTGGACATTGCATTCCTACGCACAACTTTTTATCATAGCATGTATTTCCAAATTTCACTGAACATTCTAGTCGGATAATTAGTTTTTTTGTATATATTTTATGTGAATTTGTAAATAAATTTAATGTAATGAACAATTTGGTTGCTTTTCCATCCAACAGGTTTAAATTTACAGTCTGGTTAGTGAAATATTGAAAAAAAGAGTTATATCCCTTGAATTAGTAACCCTTCATTCTGAATGAAATTGAATTCGAAATTTTCAGATTCAAAGGTTGTCTCCAGTAATTATTGACACAAATGGCTTCAACTTAGCATCTGAAATGTCCTTCTCTTTCCTTGTTAGATACTCTTGAAGTGCTTAATCCGTTATAAATAACACGGTTTAGATTTTTTTTTTCTGCCTCATTGAATGACCTATAATTCTGTCTAGATTTTGTCGGCATTGTAGGTGAAGTGATTGATGCGATCTGAGATTGTCTCTGCTCACCCATTTACGGATACTATCTGAGTTCTGTCTGCTTCCTTGGTGATTGATGTTATCTGAGTCCGGTCTGCTCCCCCGGAGTTTGATATTATCTGAGTTCTATCTGCTCTCCCTGTGATTGATGCTATCTGAGTTCTGCTTCCCCAGCTCTGTCTTCCCCTCTCCACTGTAGAATTTCTTTTCTTTTAGTTCTTATAAATGTTTCGGACTGTAAGTCCCACCCCCCCTTTATCCTTGTCAATTTTGTGATCCCAAGACATACTCGCACCTCCCACCTAATGATTCATAAATACGCTGCTACATGACACCTCTCATACTCTTATGCTTCTCGGAGCATTTTTTCTCAGGGCATGATTTGTGTCAAGTGGAAAAACTTTATCTTTACCCGCGTCTATGTATAATATCATGTTAATTTGTGTCTGCTTTCTATTAGTTATGTACAGTATGTAAGTTAAGTATTTATGAAGGTCAGTGGGATGAGCTTGATAAATGTTAATTCTACACTCTTCTTATAAATATAAATCACATTTTAACATTCGTCCGCTGTCGGGTTGGGGATTCATATTTCAGTAGTCACGCATGCGCTTCGTACAAATCGATCGAATGGCAGTATTTTGAGAAAGGAACTGACTGTCTCTCACTATAATTGAATGGTATGAGTAATTAAGCCAATAACAACTCAATCTGTCCACTAATTATTACTCACTGGATATTTTACTAGTTATCTACAGTTAATATCTCCAATATCGCCAGGTTTGTATCATTTTATTTTATTTTTAAATTTTATATTCGAGGAATAGTTATCTCTATGTCGAATAAAGAAGAAAGCGTCTACCGGCTTATCGCGTGCATTTGGTCTTTATAGAACCGTTATACACTTATGACTCCAGTTAGGACCGTGTTTTATTATTAACAAAAGTCAAATGTTATACTTTAAATATTCATCAGCTATACTACCAAACTCGTTCTTTGTTTAGCGTTTTGGTAAAATGTTTTTCTAATGTCACACATGTAGTTGATGATGATATAATTACAATGCTTTGTTCCTGATCAGCATATGTCATAGCGTTTTCCAACTGTCTGTGTTTGGTTTGAATAAAAAATGGTATGACATAATAAGGCAATTGATTTATAATATTTTCTTCTTTGTTCCATTTAACATTTTGTCTTTGATGCATGGCAATGATTTGAAACTATCAGATTATAACTCTTAGATAAAAAGTTTGACATTTTTTAAAACTATTAAAGGAGAGGCCTAAGCTAAACATTGCATATGGTTATTGTTCGTTTTATGATTGTTTTATAGATTTTATTCAACATAGATTTATATGCAATAAAGTTTAATATAGGCCCATGTCAATTTTGATATCCCTGTTTAAATGGTTATATATTATCCCATAAGTGCTACATTTTCATACATTGAAGAAATTAAATAGGATTTGAAATTTAAAGGGAATGTCCATATTATATGGTTGATTCCTGCTTTCTTTAGTTGATAGAATAAAATTAACTGCAAACTTTTGACTCTTATGAAAAGCTGAATAAAGAATCATTCAGAGTGAATATATCATAAGAGTAGAAATTCAAAATTAAGTGTAAGAAACTATAATTTGTATCATATATTATAGCTATCAGTGGGACTTATAATTGCAGAAAAATTTGATCAGATTATGACACCCGTATTGTATGAAAGAAAAGGAATTATAGGTAGGGGGAAATAGAAGCTATGAGATTCCCCCATACAAAAGCTTGACAACCTCTTTTAAAACCCTAGTAACACATTATAGATTTTCCCAGAGAGTATAATATTTCAAATATTTGGAAAATGATAAACATTTCTTTTTTGTTCAATTGATTTTCAGTCTAATTAAAATTTAAACAAACATTCATTCCATTTTTTATTAGCTTTTATTGTCATATAGCCACTCATCCAATCATTTTCTTCCCTCTTCAACACTGGGATTTTGAGAAGCAAACAAGAAAGGTATATTTCAAGAAGAATAAGACACTGAATGTACCTCTTGTTCACATCACAAAATCCCAGCATTGCAGACGGCATAAATTCGATTGGCTGGCGGTGTCATGAAATTGAGGAATGTTGAAGAAGGTTGTCTTTAGGTATGAAAGTTTGGTATTATTTTAATTAGACTAAGAGGATTGAAAACAAGGTTAACATCACAGATTTGAATACATTCATGGATAGTTTTTTTGCACTGTTCCTTTTAGCTTTGTACATTGTGATATTGGATATGAAAATGATTTCCCTGATTTCTAAACCTGAATTATAATATTATATTTGTGACCTTGCAATAACCTCCAAGTTGCAAATTTGTTTTGTCTTGTATTACATGTAACTGACAATTGTTTACTTTTTATTGTTTATATATGCACAGTAAATTATACTTTATATAAAATATTTATTTTTCTGTAGTTGCAAATAGAATTAAGGTGCTTTCAAAATATCTGATCCTGATTTCCCAATCATTACGTAGGATATCTTTAACAAATTTAATATTTATATCATTCTAAGCAAATATTGCACATAACACTGTACAGAAAGTAGATTATATAAAAAAAAAAACAGATATAATGTAATCTTAAAGTTGTAGTGTTTGTTGTGTATGTTGAGTAGCTATGACGGGTGTGGCACCAGTCAGAGTATGCTTACACTTCTAGATACCTGACACCAATTTCATTATGAAATACTTACTCACTTATGATTGATTTACTTCCTCATTTTTTTGCCAGTATGTTGCTGGCATTTTGGGTTTCGTTTTGCGGTTTGGATCATGAGTACTTGGTTTATTTTGCCTGTTCAATATGAATGATTTTTTTCCGAGATGTTTGTGCAATTTTATGTCTGTTCGAGGTTGCTTAGCTTTCCAAATATCATAAACAAACGTTTAAAAGCCCCCTGGTTACGAGCCTGTTTCTGGGACAACAAAAACTATCTACATACATATCAAAGTATCTACATAGCTTTGTTAGTAAGGAACAAGTGCCTTAGATCTTTAATTTTGATTAAATAAGTTATCTTGATAGTGTGTGCTTGATTTTGATATTTTCAATTCATTTCATTCATATGTACATTGTCATTAATATGAGGAAACATTGTTTAATATAAGTTGTTTGATTGACACATGAATCTGATCTAGTCATAAATGACAATTAGCATGTTTATATTGTTATAATTAACAGTTTATAAAGTGTTAATATAGATGATATTACATAGTGGTAATAAAGTCTTTCTCTAGTGTTCATTCTGACATTGGTTGACATCAATCACTGACAAACCAATATCCACATGGACAGTAGTTACTAGTTAGTTTAACAAAGGTACTCAGAGATTAAGTCAGTTCAGATCAGAACATGTAAGTAATATTTTTATATCTCTGATTCAGTTTTGTATTGCATAATGTTAATGTATAACAACAAGGAAGAAATAAAGAAACAGATGTTTATTTTCACAGATGATTATGAGATGTGCTTATTGACTTTGATATACATATTTAGTTAATCTTTTGTTATAAAACAGATAAGACAAGTGCATGTCAGCAATTTTGTTGAATTAGGTCTCATATGCATGGACTTTTATTCTCACTGAATGTCAGTAACTAAAGATAAAGTGAATTTATTTTATGTAATATATAGTTAAATATAGGAATAAAAAAACCTTTCACTTGTCAACTTACTTATCTTAATATAAGTACTAAAAGATACAAAATTTTCACACAAAATGTGGTCAACAATTGTCAGTTTTCTCCTATATTGGTGGTTTATTTCATTTCATTATAATACTACTGATGGTAAATGGTCTCAACATACATCTGGAAGTTATTAGTGTAGAAATGATAAGTTTTGATTTATTTGTTTAATGAAATAAGACAAGACAGTGTACAATTTAGTGCTATCAGTAAGGTCATTAGCAACAGTTTTATTTACCATATACCCAGGCTCTAGTATTTATCACTTATTTAAGTCTATACTAAAACTCAAACTAGTACTCAAAGTTATGTCAAAGTTGGATATTAATGAAATAAAATTATTACGTGTAGTAATTGCTTGGCACCAATAGTATTTTTTTCTTGAGCTAAAACAAATACAGATAGCATTTCAAAAAATTTGCATCAACATTTCAGCCTACTTAACACAATCTGATATGCAAAAGATTAGGACCTCATGTTGCCAACTTGTGTTTGTCTAATGAATCCATCAGATCAGTTGGTTTGCTAATGAAGTGATGAAATTTTAGCATTTGAGATTAAAGAGCTTGTGTTCACTCACTGAACATGAGAAAAAGGTAAAACCAAGGGAAGATTTTTCAATCTTAAGGCTGGGACTAGATATAATTGACAAAAACTAATCCCATTGCTACCTTGGTTCATATATTTTAAATCCATTATGGGGACTGAAGAACTCGCTGAAATAGTGAAGACTTTTTTCCAATACTTGATTGGAATATAATAAATTGACATCTACTGTCAGTTGAATTTTTAAAGTGAAAATTGAATATAAACTTCAAAAGAGTACTGATAATCTTAAAATGACTTTTTTTCGATAAATATAAGAATTTTTATAAGTTTACATTGAATAGAAACACACTTCCATCCCAAAAGAAAAAGACAGTAAATGGTCAGGAATAGCCAGGATGATAAGGTTTCTGATACAAGTTTGTAGTAACAGGTTTGTAACCAGCGTGATTGACAAGATATATTGATGTATCAGTGTATGACCTAAGGCTATCAGGATAATATCTTTATTTACTAAACAATAAATCATACAGCTTGTCATTGTTTATTGTCAACAAATATTACAATATTGTCTTAGTCTTCATTCATTCAAAATAATTTGGTACAATCAAAAGAATCAAGCAGAAATTTTAGGAAATGTATAACTTTGTATCGGATTTCTTCACCTTTAAATAAAAGTTAAAACTTATGGGTTCCTGTATTAAGTTTTGTATCTTTTAGAAATCTTTAAATCACTGCAATTAGATGAGCAAATCATCTACAAATCAGAAGTCATCATCAGTCAGAAAGTGGAAAAGGATCAGCTTTTTCAAATCATCAATCGTCAGGAATCTCCAAATCATTATGGTACCAAACTATCTCTACAGACAAGACTATAAATAGAAACCTTATGTGCACATACTGAAGCTGGAATTTCATTGCTTTTAGTACATAGAACTTTGTACAATCTGCTTAATGAAACCAGTCAGTTATTTATTCACCTGTGAACCATCATGTATTTCCACAATGTCAATAAGAAATATTTCTCTAAATCTTACAATGTCTGGATTGGTATCTGTACAGCTGTAGTTTTATGTCTGTAAGTATCACCATCAGTTTATGGAATGATGAAATATGGTTAAAAATTGCAGGAATGAGGTTGTTTTATAGGAATATATTTTAACAACAATCAGTCAACATCTCTGTTTTAAAGGGACCATCCTTCAAATATTACATTATGATAAATATACTTTAAATATAGATAATTCAGTTTAATATATGACTGTTGAGGGTCTAGAAGACATAATGAATGTCACTTAAACTAAGAGCATTTGTCAGGTCAACTTTGGGCCATTGCAGATGTACTGATAGGCCGCTCTTTATGTTTATCGGCATAGATTTATGTAACAAAGGAGTGACAGTTTATTTAGTGCAGTCCAGTTTGAAAGTTGCTATCCAAACTTCTATTGCTATGTTGTTGGAAATAAACCTTTAAGCCGAGATAGTATGTATCTATGACGTAGATATTGTAGTGTTTATGTATGGTTTATCATTATATTTGATAGAAAGATCAGATGATTGTTCTCGGCACCTGGTGATATTTGTTATGGTGCCAGTACATTTCTACTTGATGGTGGGCGCTAGAAAGGTGACCTTGGGTAGTCCAATAAACTATTTCTTTAATGACATAAAGATATACCTATAACAGTATCTCTGACTTTTATTTTTAACTTTGTCTGACTAGAAATATATATTGAATTTGGCAACTGTTGAACATATCAGCTGAAATAGCTAGGATTAGGCATACAGGTAAACTAAAGCACAACAAATAACATTTACTGAAAAGATACATTCAAACTTTTAAGCTTCTTAGTTGTATGTCAAACCTAGATAACAGTGTATTGTTATAGCAATTGTACATATCTATGCATAGTTGCTTAGGCATGGCATAATGTTTAGATTGAGATTAATGTTAGCAGAAAAGGGAAAGATTTTCCATCCTTTATAGGCATTAGGCATAGCATTATTCTACATTTATAACAATGCACTGTGTTATTGTAGATTAGGCATAACATTATTTTCATACTTAGTTGGGCAAAGTATTATTTCAGCAAATGTAACAAGGCATATCATAATTTGGAGATAGCAAATTTCTAGATCCTGTGCAAGTTCTAATTATAAAAATTTCAATTGTTCATGTTTGGTACAGAGTCTAACCTTTGGTATATAAAGCACTTGGTTTTCTTTGAGGCTATTAATCAGATTGCTAGCTGATAAAACAGTCTAAAAATAGTTTTTATCAAAATAGAAAACTTTATACCATGTAAAATATTTTGACTTCATCAGAAAGTATTTGAAGTATTTTGACAGAATCATTTCATGATTTTAAATTTTCTATTTCAATTTCATTCTCTGAACATTATTTTCCAGATAAATTTAGATTTAGATATCAGACATCAGATTCTTCTAGCAGTCGAGTTGCGCTAAATTTTATGATAAATTTTCAGCTTAATTTGCACAATTAGTGATTTTTGGTTTATTGTATCAGCTAGAAAGTTGATTTGTTTACCTATACATATTTGAAAGGATATTTTGTTTTATGCCTAAAGGATGGACACATCTTGTTAATAAGTTCCATATTGTTGTAAAATTCGCATAAAACTGATCAATCTTTTTTCTGACTCTTCCAGATTTGACTGACCTTATTTGAAAACAAATAACTATCTGTATCAGTGTAGGTAATCTTCAGTAGACACGATATTCACTGTAATATATATATCATGTGTAATTATTACTTTTTCATATCCTGTGTGCAAACAATACCTTTCTATAAAACATGATCACTTTTTGTTTTGTTTTTCTTGTATGACATAAACTCTTCTTTCTTATTCAGATATCCTGCTGTTTTTTTTACTTATATTACATAGTGTATTGTTATCTGTATATACTATACATATATATAATACTAATAAAACAGTTGTCATGAATAAGCAAAATCTGATTATATGTTCTATTCAGTGTTCTCATTTTCAAGGTACGCTTCGAAATTTTCAGTTTCGAATTTGTATATCATGATGAAATTTTATGTAAGATCATATTCTAATGTATGTACTGAGGCATTGTTTGTATATTGTTTTGACATTTTTTCTTTCCAGGAGGAACCCACTATTCATATATTGACAAAATAGAAATACACAATTAGTGTCATTTTACCAGCAGTTCCTAGCAGATTATATGTACTACCCACTATGAAAAATAAAATAAATCAAAATGTTTTAAATCTGGCATTAGTTGCAATTGTGTACCATGCAGCCGCTGCCCTGGCAATTTTCATTTAACATTTTTAATGAAACTGGTAACCTTTTACCTTGCCTTCTCTGCAGCAAAATACTGCTCAAAGCCAAAGTTGTCACATGAACTAATGGTGAACTAATGAAACATTTGACAAAAGTTGACAAAATTATGTTCAAATTAGGATAAAAAAACAGTAACAGTAGGGTTGAATTTTCAAGGTTATTTTTGGTTTACTTCACTAAATTTAAATAAGATTGTTTTTTTTAAACTAGAGGCGTGTGTCATTGATTCAAGTGAAAGATTAATTTTTTTTTTATTGACATCCTTTATAAAATAAAATTGGTCTGCACTTGAATATTTACATTGCAAAACTTTTCTAATACCGTTAGCCAATTACTTCTTTAAAATGTTGAAGTTTATCTGCAGAGTGATTGGAGCTTTGAGTATGTAGAATTCTGATTAGATTATATAAGAAATGCAGGTATTCTATTTAAAGAGATTGTGAGGAGGTTTTCTAAATTTTTAATGTGTATCGGGGACACTAATAGCATCAATTTGTACAATTCCAATTTTTAGTCAGACATATGTTGTTCTTGCAATTCCACAAAAATTGGACGTCATCAAACACTTCTTTTTTGTGAAATTGCAGGAACTGACTGAAATTGAAATTGGGCATATCAGTGTCGTCGATACATATTATAAATTAAGAAAACCTCTTTACAACCCCTTTAAGATACACTGCGATGTCAGAAAGAACATTTAAAATAAAAGTTGCTGGTTTTGAGTCAGAATTGAAAATGATTTTCTAACAATGTGTTAATAGAATCTTTAAACTACCATTGAAATTGGTGTGAGAGAAAATATTTTTATGACTATATCTAGAAGAGAATTTACTGAAACTAAAATGTTTTAAATACACTTTCTAAATCAAAAGATAAAATTTTTGTAATGCATTTTTCTGGGATTACACTATTTATATGGAATTTATATGGAATATTTTGCTGAAATTTGATGAAAAACATCAAAGAATGAAAAGTTAGAATGTTGTGAGATATTGGTAAACAAGTTAATATATATTTTAGTGTGTGTATATATGTATACTATAAGGTTGAGAAATAATGAGTGAAACTGTTTTAACTCAGGCTACCTATCTTATCAGTAGAAATATATCAATAAGGAACATTTCTGACACTACAGTTGCCTATATCAGTATATGATGTTATTTTTTTCAGAAAACAACTTGATGTATATATTGACTGGTATTAAACTTCAGTGTGTGACGTAAAACATCCATTTATATAGCAACTTGTTTACCTCAAAGACATCAAGTTTCAGATATTTCTGTTGGTTTTGGCACCATTATCAGGATTATGACCGTTTTTATGAAGGAATAACAAAAACTCTGGATCTTTAGGTAGGAAATCTTTTTTTCTAAGAAATTTTTTAAAATATATTTGTACGCTCTGATATGACAATTTAATGCTGTGTAAAGGACTATACTATCTACGTGCCAACTTATTCTGGTTTCTGATATTTAAAATGCACAAACTTTTTAATTAAAGATCTCTTTATGTGAGATAATCTTTCTTGGAATGATTAATGTGATTACACTTTATATTTTTTGATGCTGTCCATGAATTGATTCATGAAAAACTATGCTTCTGAAATATAAATGCGAAAATCATTTTTACAAAGTTTGTTTTATACTAATTTTCGTCTGGTTTATGAGGATAATTGTAGGTAATCATTGTGTTCGTGAAATATGATCTACACAAATTATTATTATTTGATACTTGTAGAAGGAAACCTTAAAGACATTGTAAAGAAGATTTCTAATTTTTTTAATGTGTATCAAAGACACTGATAGCATCAATTTTCACCATTCAAAGTTTCATTCAGACGTTTGTGGTTCCTGCAATTCCTCTAAAACTAAGTGTTTGATGATGTCACTAATTGCTAAGGACTTATGTGATCAAGCATAATTTGCTATTAGTGACATCGTCAAACACTTATTTTTTGAGGAATTGCAAGAACCACAGACATCTGACTGAAAATTGAAATGGTGTAAATTGATGCATCAGTGTTCCAGATACATATATGAAAAATTAGAAAACCTCTTTACAATCCCTTTATCTGCTGATTTACCACAGCAAAATAACTGTAAATTGAATTTTTATTGAGACTTGTGACCTTCTTTTGATAGTAGAAGCTAATGTATGACAGTGACAGTAGCCTTGTTTAAGTGGGATAGTTAGAGATAAGTGTTTATATCAATAAGATTTAGATGTTAACCCCTTCAACTCTGACATTTTTCAGAATTAACATATTATATACCCAGCTGTAGATCCATACTGTTTATGCCACTAAGTTAATAAGCTTGAAAAATTCAACAGAATCCAATTTAATGAAGTATCATGTCAGATCATGGATGCCAAACCTGTGAACAAATACAAAATGTAACATCCATATCTGTATTTTAATTAGATTCATGAAAAGATAACTATTTGTTGGTCTTATTTCTTAAAATGGAGTTGACAATGAAGCCAAACTTGTCGGGGATATAAGGATGCTATCAAACAAACTGGTATGAGAATTATAACAGATATGATCTGGCATAATTTCTATACCAGTATATCAGTGTGATATTATCTAATGATATGAGGGTTATAAAAAAGACAATAAAATTTTACACATAATGATAGTTTACAAACCATTTGTGAAGTTAACATTGCAAGTGCTTTCAGTCAATCGAAAAAACTTCTGTGACTCTCCATCACAAACAGTTGTCCAGTGTGTATAGAGATCAAAAGATAGTGTGTTGCAAACCCCACATCAAGTTGTGGCATTTTGTGACAATGGGTTATATTAAAGCCAGATGCAGTCCCACTTTCAAACAATAATTGTCCCTTCAAAATTGATCTTCAGTATATTGTTATGCTATGAAATAAACATCACCTCAATCACATGGTCAACATTACAAATTTTAACCTATCGTGATAAAAATCTGTCTATATCACAATGCCCAATAAAAACTCATATTTCACCTAACTCTAACTTGAGGTTCTTGATGCCCTGGACCAATTTGTAAAAGTTTTAGAGTTTTTGTGCTCACATCAGTGCAGATTGTAGTTCTTGAATGTAATTAAGATGAAACACATGTAACTGTTATATGGGTAATAGTTTGTATTCTGTAGAATCACTTACAGATAAAAACTTGTACCCAGTGAATCTATAATAGATATATGATACCTTGTGATGATGATTAACTTATGATTTTAGGTCAAAACCAGATATTATGATCATCTTTTCGTTATTTATCTTTACTCTATTTTTCGGTGATATAAATAACAATTTATGAATATAAAATTTTGCTTTAAAGGGACAATTTCGAAATCTGTTAAAACGATCATACCTTTTGCTAGGAGCAGATGAGAAAAAGTTTACACCCAATCACATAAGGACACACATGGGAATGACTGAATTTTGAATTTTAAAGGGAGGTGTTGAATTGTGGGAGAACCAAGATTCCCATTTTCATTCTGTCACAGACAGCTCTGTTTCTGGTAGTTTCTGAACAATATTTTTCTTAAAATACCAGAAATGAGATGTCATGGTTTTGTAACAGCTTCAGAAGAATATATATATCTCTTTTACAAACCTATTAATTGCTGTTTGACAAATGTTGAGATGTTAGTTAAGATAATAGATTAGAAGATATTACAATGATAAATGTTAAATCATATTACAAATGACTTGACAAGCCTTGATTATTACAGAGCTCTAAAGACATCCATTACACTAGTATACAGTCTTCTAATCTAGATTTATAGTGTTTGATATTATAAACTTTTACTATATAGATAAGATGGTCATATAACCTAATCATATTAGATACCATAAAATACCCTAGGTACCAATATATTGACAGTATTTTACTAGTAGTGACTATTTTATAACTTGTTCAACTACTCAATATTTGAGGATATATCCAACCTGTATAGTGTATATATTATGGTATGAATGAAAGAATTTATGATGATTTATTAGAACTCTCCATATTGACATCTGAAATTTCTGAAATTTTGGCTTGAATTTCATTTTGACTTTAGTAATCTAAGTGTTCATTGATAAATGAATGTACTTTTTAATGTGAGGATTTAAAAACTGGATTTGTGTGTGAACAATTCTAGAGGATTATTTCTGTTCTTGTAATATTATAGAGGATATTGTTACATGAATGTATGTATTCAACATTTTATAAAAGATCTTCACGTCTGTCAATTTTCTCTTGTTTGTGAGACTAGGTGAACAGGATTTTCTATAGAACTATTAAACCCTTCCAAATTCATTTTTGAGCGATAACTTGCAAACTTTACGATATTTGCAATGTAAGGAAATGTCAAACAAAAATTAAAAATAATAATAAATCTTTCTAATATCCAAAAAAAGAAAAAGTTATTAAACAATGTGCAACTTAAATTCAGCAGACGTAATAATGTTGTACCGGGAACGATGAACTGATGTCACATATTAAATATTTATAAATCTTGAAAAACTTTGCGATAAAATATCATTGAGTGATAAATTAATGAATAATTCATAAAGTTTAAATTGAATAGCTTGGGAATCCTATATTTCTATATTTCCTAAAACCTTGAAATGCATTTATTTCAGTAATCAAGTAAAATGGCTGTACATCATGAAAGATTGATGTCATTAGAGAGTAACGTAGGAGTCAGTGATGCTGTTTTATTAGATCCTATTACAGAAGATGCTTTTATTGACAACATACATGAGCGCTTTAAACATGATCTGATTTACGTAAGTATATTTAGTTAGTACGGTGTTATTTTTATATTCTTGATTAGACACAGACATAAAAACATTATAATAGATTTAGAAATAGATAAGTTAAAAATTTAATGAGTTTGAATATCATCGCTGGAGATTATGTTACAGATTTACCTTCACACAAAGACAAACTTTTGATACAAAGGTAGCATTCTTTCTGAGATGAGAAACAAAGAGGGGTATATCCCCATTATTTAAAGTCAGCTGAACAATTTCAGCATCTAGGAGAATTGGATCAATCTCTGGCTTAAGTCATCCTGAAGACACTGCATTGTTATTTCACTCCTTACAGCTAAAGTTCTACCATAAGCAAAATTGGATTAGTTGTTTGATTTTTGTGAATCTCAAATGGAATGAGTATGAACCATTGAGATACTGCAAAATATCATTTGACCTATGCCCTCCTCCACCCTTCATAATACAAACTGAACCACTGTCATTGTAAGTTTGTAGGATATGAGAAATTTAACAGTACAAGAAAACTTTGACTTTGGCATTGTAAGGGAAGCCTACACATGATTGTTTAAACTGTAAATACATATAAAAGTTTCTATTCTTGAAATAAATGAGATCAATTACCTTTTAGCACCCAACAGCCTCTTTTAAAGCTGTTTACCATAGATGTTTTTGTATTGATTTCTATGGTTATGAGAGATTGATAATGATGTTATTGCTATTTGACGTCATTGCTCAAAAATTGGTCAAAGATGATTCTTTGCTGGAAACTTTGGAATTCTTACAAACATGCAAAATATTTGCTTCATGTTATAAAAATCAGTGCATGGAAAAGAGGCCAAGAGATCTGTTTAAATACTAAATGGACTAAATTCATACTTGTTACAGCTAAAAGAACGTAGACATTGAAGTTACCGGTATTTGGACTATTACTTTGTAATTGCTGTATGGAATGCAAGAAGCAAGAAACTCTATAATTACCTAATGTATTGTATAAAATAGCAGAATTGTAATTTTCTACTGTTGGCAAAAAATAAATGTGATTTCTCATTCAACTCAACTATATAAATTACTTCACAGATGTCTGAATGGATTTTGTCCAAAAGTGAAATTAGATGATTAATGATTAAAAGAAAGGTGGAAATGTATTTGTAATTTTAGAAATAATGACATTTTCATTACAAAAATAAAATGAAATTTAGGCTGAACTATCGGAATGATTCTGATCTGACCCTAGGATAAAATACGTTCATGTAAAGAAAAAAAAAGGCTGTCTATGCTGACTAGTATCTATGAATGATAAGAAGTATGTGTGGCAAGACCATGTGTTACTATTGTCTTTGGCTCCAATTAACCTGGTCAAATAACAACCTTGAGATCTTAAAGTACTACCAAAAACAATTTTCATATTTCTATAACCAGCTGAGCTAGTTTGACAACTTAAATTGAGCTTTATACAATATATATGATACAATATTGCATGCAACAAGCACAATTTCAGTTTGGTGACATTGGTATAGCATTATAATGAAGTTTCAGCAGTAAATTATTCTGAATGAAAAAATGCTTCATTTACATATATTAACTTTTCTACAGCAAAGCTGGAAGAGAGCTGACTTTCCCAATTGTAATAGGCCTTAGTTTATAAATTAAAAGAGAAGCTATTAGATGGTCTTAATTAGTTGAATGTTTTTTTTGTCTTAATCTTAATATAAAATTTACTTGATGAGCATTGATATCTATCTATCTAGAAACAGAAATATGTCTGTGATTAGGGAAAATGTCTAATGTCATTGTGACACTTTGCATAATTCCAATCTGACAGCTCTTAAATTGAATATAATCTGTCATTTGTTTATAATAATAATTCATATTCATACTTTTTCTGCATTTACTGTCCCATATTTATAGAAATGTGATTTTTAAAGTGAAATTTAGAATAAGCTCACAAGAAATTTGCTAGTATTTTTCTTACTTATATTCATTGGAATTCACATTTAAAAATCTGTTTTAATTAGTTAAAGAACAGAATCCAAAAGTTTTTTGACAATAATATGACATTGGTTAACTCTGTGGATGTATTCTCTAGATCATTTTGAAATCAGTTAAAGGAACAGTTCCAATAAATTTTGCTGAAGGATTGTAATGGCTGCTCAGACCATGTATAGTTTCCTCTTATAGCTTTCTGTTTTAAGTGAAGATATGTAAATTTGACTAAAACACCCTTTTTATGTCTTTGATCAGATATGTTTTTCTTTCCAAGTTTTTGTGTGAAATGATATTGTTTGTATCATGATATATCAAGACATTTATGGGAAATTTCACCTCACTATTCAGCCAGTACATAAATAAAATATAATCCAGATAGTAAATGTTTATGTATATTTTGATAATACAAAATTTCTTCAGAAATTTTTACCCCTTTTTAAGACAAAAACTAAATTATGCTACAGTTTAAGTTCATATTGCTAATTAGAAATTTTGTTTGATCTTACAGACTTATATTGGAAATGTGGTGGTGTCAGTAAATCCATATCAAAAACTTCAACTTTATACCCATGATGTTATTGATGAGTATCGAAGTAGGAATATTTATGAATTACCCCCTCACATGTAAGTTTTTTATGTTTTTCTTCATGGTTCATAAAACTTTCTTTAATGATTGATAGATATCAGGTGTTGTAGAAAAACTTAGAATACACCTTGATTAGCATACAAAAATCACTACAAATTTAACTATGAAATTTGAATTTATACATTTAAAAAACTACAAAACCTTATTAAACATGTTGAGAAACATTATATAACTTTGTATAAAACATATTAAAGAGCATTATGATTATTGAAAGCATATTGAAAAGCACTGAAATTTTATGGAGCATCTCTTTAAGTATAATAATATTAAAGATCATGTTAAAGCATTACAATATCATAAACCTTTCAAAAGCATTACAATTTTAAAAAACATTTAAAAGTATTATAAAACATTCAAAAGAATTACAAATTCATAAAACTTTTAAAAGCAATACAAATTTATAAAACATTTAAAAGGATTACAGTTGTATCAAACATTTGCAATCAATTAAATTTTGAAAAACATTTAAAAGCATTATAAAACATTCAAAAGAATTACAAATTTATAAAACATTTAAAAGCAATACAAATTTATAAAACATTTAAAAGGATTACAGTTGTATCAAACATTTGCAATCAATTAAAAGCATTACATTTTTATAAAACATTTAAAAAGTGTAGATATTTTATTAAACATTTTGACAAACATTAAGTTTTTATTGAACATTTTAACAAGATTTAAAAATTTAATAAACATTTAAAAAATTATTCAAATATTTAAAACCTCCTAATTTTTAAAAAACTAAAAAAACATTACTTTGTAATAGAATGTAATAGAATGGCTGAAATTCAACTCTATTGCCTGATAAAACAAATACTTAAACTAAAACATATACATCTATTTGAGGATAGATGCAATGACAAATATATTTAAGTTTAAAGTTGAATACAATGGTAATCTAACTTAAAGAAAAGGTGTTGATATTTATTGTAAGGTCACCTTGACAAATATTACCTTTTTATAAGAAAACTTTTTTAAGTCAAATATTATTGTTTATTTTAGAAACCCTTATATATTGCATCAATGATTTTCTTATCCTTTATTATGTATAACCATTGATTGGCATATTTTAAGACTTGAAGATCAAAAGACAAAAAAGTGCAACTTGTAATTTTTTGAATGACATATTTTTATCTTGGGCATGGATTTCGGCATATTTTCTCAGTTTTGTCATACCCTTTGCTGTGTAAAACTATTTGAATATGACTAAAATTTGTTTGTTTGTTTTGGCAGAGCTTGTGATGTATTTCGCTCTATTTTCTATACCTGAAATTAACCTTGTGGTAAGAAATCACAATAACTGGTATATTTGTGTAAAAGTACCCTCACACCATAGCTATTACTAGTTACGTATGGTTGTAACTGAGGATAGCGGGCAAAAGTTTCCAATAGAACTTGGTAGTTGCACTTTCATCATTCGCAACCAAATACAACTGGTAATTGCTATGGTGTGAGGGCCCTTTTAGATTTCTATATTGAAAGAACTTAAAGGGTAGCAATTGGGTGTCATATATTTTGAATCTGAAATATTAATAGGATAGCCTATGAGAATTGTTCATTGCGCAACTATTGATT
Organism: Lottia gigantea; assembly: GCF_000327385.1. Taxonomy (NCBI): domain Eukaryota; kingdom Metazoa; phylum Mollusca; class Gastropoda; family Lottiidae; genus Lottia; species Lottia gigantea. Next base: position 1,719,613 of record NW_008707225.1, on the reverse strand, counting down.
CTGCATCATAAGCAAATAATATGCCTTATTTCTTTAATGGTTTATACAAAGAATAAAATAGCTAATCTTGAAAAGAATGGTATTTTTATGTACACATCACTTAATTTTACTCAAGAGTTACTCAAGTGTTAAATAAGGCAAAAATTAAAACATCATAGGAAGGAACACAATATAATTGTCTCAGTGTAAAACTGTTACAATTTGTCACTGTTACAAGTATTAACAATTTAGTGAAGAGATTGACAAGTTTGAATTTCAATTGTTATCCATTGTTTCTAAGTTATTTGTAAAATGGTGTGGTATAGTTTCTATAACAGTGTTGAAATATATTCTACATTTGTCTGTATTGATTTCTCTATGTCTGGCCATTTCACTGAATTTCTAAATGAATTCTTTTTCTTCTTCAATAAATACAGATTGGAAAGTTGGATTTCTTTTTCTGTTCTGTAAACTTGATTTTGAAAATAACTGTAAATAATATGTCGACTTGCCCTGAGGTGTGACTTATTTACAAAATGCCTTTCGAGTAATCAGGATTAATGTATAAAAAAAGACAAAAATCTTGCCTGTATTATGTTGTAATTTTTAATAACTTGATATATATTTGGAACACTTTAATACACAGTATTCAGTATTTGAAAAATATTTCCAGAAGAGTAATTTTTGAGATATGGATTGCTTTCAACAATGCACATTGCATGCTATATATCATTATAATACCAGTATATAATTAAATCTTCTAAAAGAAAATATTTGAGCTTTATCTATTTCTTATCTATCTCTATAAATATTCCAATGTTTCCAGAAACTTGCCTGGTTTATTTTTGGTCTATATGAATGAGTTGTTGATAATTTTAGGTTCCAGACTACCACTTCTATCTACTCTAATTTCACTAGATAGTTTCTAGTAGATAGTCTCCTTCAACTGATGACAATGTTCAGTACACATTCAACTTAAAGGTGCTCTACTTGATCAATCACAAATTGTAATTGTATTCGAGCTTAGTAGGTAATTTGACAAAAAATACAATGTAATGATTTGTAAAAATTCATCATATTTTTCTGAAATGCTGAAATGCAATTTTGAATTTGAAAGGAAGATGTTTGTATTGATCATGCCTGCTATTTTACATTTTTAGGTTTTTGTTGTGTTAGTTCAGGGCATCAAAATACCATCCCAAAACAGTTTTTGTGAAAAACAAAGCAATATGTTTTAGCAAGTGCTTGTGCTGAGTTATGATAAGTTATAGCATTTTTCTCTTCGAGCCAATCACAGTTTTGATTTATTACATTCAGCCATCTGTCAAAATAATCACCTCATTTCATTTTGGCAATGGATTGAATATTTGTTGAATGTTAAGGTTACAACCTTCTAGCAGTGATTTGGCTCTATAAATCACTGAACTTTGTCTGGCTAATCTCTGAAATTCCAGTTGTATCTTATATCGCATAAGCCCCTTTACACCAGGCAGCTATTAAGCGTTCTGCTCTCAGCGTGGACCAGACTGCGATAAAATGTGCCCAGTTACATTTCAGTAAACTCAAGTATCTGAGAACGGTTCTTCAGTTATAGTGTAAAGGAAAAGTGTTCTCGGCACGGTTATCTGTGGAACTCTTCTTGAAGAAGTTAAAATCAACCCTTGCAATCACTGTGATCTAACCGAAGCCATATGAATAATGCTGAAATTTCGTGGGAAAAGGTGAAGGTCAATTGTGAGGAGCAGTTACAGTTTACATAGCACCAATTAATCAGGTCCGTTCTGAAACGCTCGACTGTTTACATTACTCAAAATTCATACGCTCCGTTCTGAGAACCAATAAATTTGTAATGTAAAAGGTTTTATTGATAGTGGAAGGTTGTCAAATAGTCAATAGTCAAATGTCCTCTTATTTTATCCAATATTATCCAATTTGTCTTATTCATGGTCACTAGACACCTATGTGCCAACTAATATAAGTATTGATGACCAATTACTTCACACAAACAGGCTTAGAATGTTAAGATTCCTAGCTCAAGTAGTTCAAATGAAACTCAGTGATTTTCATTTAGCTTTTTTTTGGCTAGTAGCAGCATTTCAAAAATTCCAGATGTATTTATTTTTACATAGTAGAGGAAGAGTATCATTAAGTAAATTTACAGAAATTCCATCACAGATAATATTAAAGAATTCTTAGTGAACTTATAAATCATAGGGCAGACACTTCACCTATCTCATAAACCTATAACATAAACAAAGATAAAAATTGATCTTAAGAATGTTTTAAAAAATGTCTTGTATTTTATTTTGTTTATATTTTTTATGAGGTGAATAAACAAGGTGATATAATCAATGAAAAAAATCATGTCCAGTCAAACAATTTGTATATGAGAGTTTGGCATAATGTTTGTTTCATGATATTGTCATCGCCCCTGTCCGTCGGTCCGTCCGTCAACATTTCTTGTGAGCACTATAGAGACTACAGTTTTTATCTGATTTTGATAAAACTTGGTGTGATGCTTTAGATTGATAAGATCTCGGTCAAGTTCGAATTTGACATATTTTCGATGAACGGTTTTTGAGATATTGCCCTTGACTTAGAAAGCCTTGAAATTTGTTAAAAATTGTTCGTGAGCAGGATTGAAGCTACAGTTTTCAACCGATGCTGATGAAACTTGGTGTGATCATTGGAATTCATAAGATCTCGGACAAGTTCTAACTTGACGCATTTTCGATGAAAGTTTTTTGAGTTATTGCCCTTGACTTTGTTAAAACGCGTCAAACTTTGTTAAAAATAGTTCGTGAGCAGGATTGAAGCTACAGTTTTCAACCAATTGTGATGAAACTTGGTGTGATCATTGGAATTGATAAGATCTCGAACAAGTTCTAACTTGACACATTTTCGACAAACGGTTTTTGAGTTATTGCCCTTGACTTTGTTAAAACGCGTCGAAATTTGTTAAAAATAGTTGCAGGATTGAAGCTACAGTTTTCAACCGATTCTGATGAAATTTGGTGTAATCATTGGAATTAATAAGATCTCGGACAAGTTCTAACTTGACACATTTTCGATGAACGGTTTTTGAGTTATTGCCCTTGACTTTGTAAAAACACGTCAAAAGTTGTTTTTTGCCCTTGATTAGAGCTGTGTGATGTAACTGTTTGTTGTATTTGGGTTATTGATATTGATTTTAAAAAATTTTGTGGAATTATTCAGCATAAATAATTTCTTCAATATGAGAAAATTCGTACTTTAGTCACTAAAGATTGTTTTATTATTTCTGACAGCTGCCAGTGGGCGTATGTTATCTTGCAACGCAAGCTATCTTTTTTCTGTAGATCAATTTATGTGATATTGACATGTACAATTATGAAAAAAATATCGATAAAACAAAGTTAGTTTTAATAGAAAAAGGAAGTATGGAGGAAAATATTGTCATGATCAACAGCTTTTGTTTAAGAACATAAGTAAAAATTGTACCTCTGATGTCAATAGATTTTTGAGAAATTTATAGACATAGAGGAAACTTTTATTTATATAGTCGCCGTCAGTAACATTAAACCCATATATCAGGTCTGTTCCGAGACTAGCAGGAGACTTCTTAGATGGGCCTGTAATTGTATTGTTTCTCTGAAGCTTTCCTGTTGACATAACACATAATTCATCTATCCTGGCTCCCTAGGGCCACAAACATTTTTCATACTTGAGAATTTTACTCCAAATTGAAGTAGCTATTACCAGTGCATAACTGATTGTACCAAAGAAAAAAATTGATTATTCTATTCCTTAGGGTACAATGTTTCAATATCACATCTTCAAATTTTACCTTTTCTTGATGTGAGTGGAATTATAAATTTGAGTAAAAACTAAGCTGAGCTAAGAAATGTTTTGTTGCCCTGGGTGCAGTTTTGAAGATTGATTTTTTAAATGTAAAAGCGTTTATAAGACAATCCCAGAACTTCTGATAAGTTACACTTTCTTTCATACATTCTCATTAATATAATTATCACATATACAGGGAAATAGACCAAAAGGTATGAATTTCAACTAGGTTCCTATCTAATTATAGAATGTCTACAGAGAACTGTTTCAATACTATCACAGACCTATTACCAGATACCTGTCATTCCATAGAGGAATATGATAATACTAGTTAAAGGATGATTCCTGATTATCATGAAGCCTTTTGATCAAATAGCTCAAGCTTAATTCCTGATTGTTATATTACATTTACTTCTTGATTTGTTTGTTCTGCTTGATCAATTTGTTAATATGAATTCTAGATCTAGTTTGTTAATATTACTTCTTGATTGGTTTGTTAATATTACTTCTTGATCGGTTTGTTAATATACTTCTTGATCGGTTTGTTAATATACTTCTTTATTGGTTTGTTAATATTACTTCTTTATTGGTTTGTTAATATTACTTTTTGATCAGTTTGTTAATATTTTTTCTTGAGCGGTTTGTTGATATTAGATATCTTGCAGTTTATTAACATTACTTCTAGATCTGTTTGTGAATATTATTTTCAGATCAATTTGTTAACATTTATTAATCATTTCTAGAAAAAGTTGTCAATCTTACCTCTAGGTCAATTTCTTGATATAAATTCAATTTGTTCCTGCTGAAATAAATCTCTTATCTAGTCATTTAAAGAAATATTCCTGATCATCATAGTACTTATTGATCAGTTCAATAAAAATAGATTCCTAATCATTATAGTACTTCTTGATCAGTTCAATAGAAATAGATTACTAATCATTATAGTACTTCTTGATCAGTTCAATAGAAATAGATTCCTAATCATTATAGTACTTCTTGATCAGTTCAATAAAAATAGATTCCTAATCATTATAGTACTTCTTGATCAGTTCAATAGACATAGATTCCTAATTATTATAGTACCTCTTGATCAGTCCAATAAAAATAGATTCCTAATCATTATAGTACCTCTTGATCAGTTCAATAGAAATAGATTCCTGATCATCATAGTACTTCTTGATCAGTTCAATAGAAATAGATTCCTGATCATCATAGTACTTCTTGATCAGTTCAATAAAAATAGATTCCTAATCATTATAGTACTTTTTGATCAGTTCAATATAAATAGATTACTAATTATTATAGTACTTCTTGATCAGTTCAATAGAAATAGATTACTAATTATTATAGTACTTCTTGATCAGTTCAATAGAAATAGATTCCTAATCATCATAGTACTTCTTGATCAGTTCAATAGAAATAGATTCCTAATCATTATAGTACACAAATCCTAAGTTACCATTTTATGACATGAAATATCTGAATAAGAATATAGGTGGTTGAATTCATGTTATCTTTAAACAAAGTAAATGTATGGAATGCTTGATTTAAACAACTACTATTAAGTTCTTTCAGATATAGAAAATAACATCCCTTACTTTCAAAGCCATTACTGCAAGTGAAATGTATTTAATTTTAGATGTAGAACTTCAAAAAGAACCACATTACTTGAAAGAATTACAGAGTTCTATTCCTTGTGGTTTTTATATAGATCAGAAACTAAAAAAATGTACTTAGCATTTTATCTTGTGGTTTGACATTCTCGGCATAGACAGTTAACAATTTTCTTCTTCTCTTTCTTTGATTTAAAAAACAACAATATGTGGTGTAGACAATGTGTAAGTTGGCCTTCATGAAATATCATCACCACCTAAAACTTTCAACACATGCTATTTTTTCTCCTGCCAACAAAATATTGTGTTAAATGTTTTGTATGCAACTTCCCCTTCAAATGTATTAAACTTTTTACAGGAGATCGAATATTAAGGTTTAACCAATTGACTTAAAGATGATGAATCAGTATATATGTTTAATATATTGTAAATATAACTAATCTTGTAAGAGCTTCATATGAAAAATATTGCTGATTTATAATTGCTTTTTATTTTATATGGGTCAAAAACTTTCAAGGGTACCTTGAGCCACGAAAGAAAAGGCATGAAAAACATACATTGTTTACATATATTATATATTATACTGTATTATACCATTAAACATGTACAAAATCAAATGATGACTCAATCAAATCACATCACTGACCTCATGTACTGTTTTTTGATCGATCATTCTCATAAATCCAACATCAAATCAAAATCATTGTCATCATATTGTATGACTAGTTTAAATGGAGTGTTAGTAGGTCAGTTTTCGACAGAAGTCAACCAAGTTGAAACATACCAACAGATGTATTGAAGTATGTGATTGATGACCAATGTTATGAGGAACATTGTCATTGATTGACATTTCACATGAACTGGTAAAAAATAACATTCCAAATATACAGCATGGGAAACAAAGATTTATTTTACATTTTTAAAATTATTTCATTAGTTGACATTCCTATTGAATTCCATTTAACATACTTTTAATCAAATAGTGCATTTTGTTATATTGGTGATTGTAAAGTGCATATTATTTTTTGTACTTGGAAAACTTATTCACACCATTCTCAATCAATTTCTTTTAGTGGTAAGAAGGAGCAAGAAGGTCCTACTTCTGTAGTTCCTCAATTCCACTAAAACCAAGTGTTTGATGATGTCACTAATCGCAAAATATGTTCTATCACATAAGGGCCCATTTGCAATGGTGCTAGGTATCAGTGTCCCTGATGCAAATTTAGAAAACCTCTTTACAATCCCTTTAAACTAATAATATTTATGAATGGAATGGAATATTTATTGAGATATAATTGAGTTAAAAAGTGTAGGTTTAATGATATTAAGGAAAAGGTCTAATTGGTTTATTATGTCAAGGTAATGTGTTAATATTTTACTATAGAGACCTCCTACCACTACCTTAACATAATATTATACAGATTATATACAATCCATTTACATGTACCATATTTCTTTATAGTATGATTATTCGTAGATGCTTTATCAAATTTTTCATCAACCTAATTGAAAAGAGTGCATTAGCAAATCCTTACAATTTTTTTTACTTGAAGTAAATAAGATAGTCTATGGAATCTATGCATTACCAGCAATGTGCTCAATTGCATCTCACTGCTGATATAGTATTATCTGGTAATTGCAAGGAGGTTGGATGTCCGATTATAATTTTGAAAAGTGATACAGGTTGCTGAATTTTGCAGTTTTAGCTGACAAAGCAAATATTTAGATGACTCTGTCTTTGGTTTTGTAATAATATGACCAGAATTCATTATCAGACATACAGTAATTGGCAATAGATCTATGAAAACATGTTGTTTTAAAATGTTCAGGGCCAATTAACACATATGAATCAATATTTTTTTTCATTTAAATTTTGGAAATAAAACCTGTGCAATCCTGACTAGTATCTATTTTTAAAACATGGACTGAGTGACTTTTTATATCCTTCACATGTGTTTAACCAAGCAGCCATTGAATGCAGTAAGATTGGTCTTAAGTTTCATTCTAGAAGAAACCTACTGCATGAATACCTAACGAGATAAAAAAAAAAAATACCACTTTAAAGTAAATTGAGAGATTTGTGTTTAGAGGGTAATCCTAGCTATAAAATATAAAAGTAAGTTTGAGAGTGGGTTATGTAAAGTGAAGTGATAATAAAATGAGATACGATACAGGAAGAGGTAGAGAAGGAAGTAGGTAGGATAGAATATCAGCAGTAACATTCTAACAGATGTTAATAAAACTAGGAAGATAGCAGCAGACTTCACTTCCAATTATTACCATCCGTCTGCTAGGAAACATCTGAACACAACCTCACCTTCATACATCAATTAAACTTTAATTACAACCATTTCTCTACCTTTTCAAAACGCCTCTTCATAATATTTTTTATTGACAGTGGGGGCGTCCATTCATATTTATGTACAGTAAAAGATCATTTTGGTCTGCAGATTCTAATTTTATATTATTCATGTTTTTGATTGAAAAGTCTATCAAAACTGATAAATTTTAATAAAAATCTCTCAAATTGGCACAAAAGGAAGTAGCTCAATAATGTTTTGTTTGCCATGAACAAATATGACCTGAATTTCTGTGAATATTCTCAGATAATCAGAGCGTATTCTGTCCCAGCTGACTCCATTCTAAATATATTACTATTAGGTCCCAGTTTTCTTGGTGTGCTGAACATCTCTTTTGATGGATTGGGATACATAACATGAATAGACTATCAATAATTGTTTAATTGGATATCTAGATAATTATCATTATAAATTGGTAAAGAAAGATATAGTATTGTATAAGATAATGAGATAGACCACCCAAACATCTATTATATATCACAATATCTTGACACTTGGATTGTTTTATTGGCACTTGTAATACCTCTAGCTGTTACAAGTATCACAGTGATAAACTTACTTCATTTATTATACTCTCTTTTTCTTTTAACAGACTAGTAGCGTATTTAGATGGAGTGCCATAATTGGGCCATTTTGAAGTGAAAATTAAGCCCTCTAAATGCTTCTTTCGTATGACATGTTGTAAAGTACATCTCTTGATCATTGATACACTAGTCCATGATCTTAATAAGTTTTATACAATGGTGACCCTAATTCAATGATATTGATGAAATACTTTTACGAATTCTGTAAAATGCAGGATTTAAGCCTTGTATTTTCCAAAAAAAGTTCCACCTTCCTTAAAGATGGGTTTCCTTATTTTTTAGTGTCGAATTAAGCAAACTATATGATTAATTGGTGTTTCTAATGAATTATCATGTATTCTTAAAATATCAATATGTTCTTATTGCATATAATTAAGAGCTTTAACCAATCATAAATGTGCATGTATGTACAGTCTGGATAAACAAAAAAACACTTTTTGACCTTTCTTGACCTATCACTCATTGGAATTTTCCTGGTTATTTTATTCTGATTTAGCTAATTATGAATTAATTATGGACACGTGAGACAAACTGTTATTTTTCCAAGTTATTAGAACACTTCTACCTTCTATTCATATAAGAGCTTTAACCAATCATAAATGTGCATGTATGTACAGTCTGGATAAACAAAAAACACTTTTTGACCTTTCATGACCTATCACTCATTGAAATTTTCCTGGTTATTTTCTTCTGATTTAGATAATTATGAATTAATTATGGACATGTGAGACAAACTGGTATTTTTCCAAGTCATTAGAACACTTCTACTTTCTGTTCATATAAGTATAAGCATTTTCATTTTTAATAAATGAAAATAAGGGAACCTATCTTTAAGATGGATTGGAAAAAAAAGGTGGCCCATCCCAATCCAAATTTCCGCCACCAGTTTTATACACATATTATGATACAGAGATATTAATGCAACATAATATGATACAGAGATATTAATGCAACATAATCTTTCTATTGACATAAGATATTACTGACTTAGCAATGTTATAAAGAATAAACATATATATATTTGTCATAGTAAATCAACACTTATTGTAAGCTATTAGAAATTCAATAATATTTACTAAATATGTGTAAAGTTAAATCTTAAAGATATTCAACTGACTGATTACAAAATCAAAATCAATCAAACAAATCAATTCATTGATAGATTATTTTCATTCTAGATGAATATTGACAACTGTTGATTACAAATTTGATTTATTGAGTATTTGCTGAAAAATCAATAGTGCTGTAGTTTTACACAGAAAAAATCATTCACTGCTAAACTGTTGAATTCAAACAAATAAGTGGTTTGCACTTCAAATTAAAGCTAGCAATTGGATTTAGTTAGAAGTTACAGTTTACACTTGACAGTACATGTAGTTATAAATCCATTTTTTCATGCTAGTGTTAACATTTGTCTGTTTCTCTTAAGATAGCAGAAATATGGCAGTGTTTGAAATAAATGTGCCCAATTTTAGGGTGTCATTATTACATGTAAATGGAACTCAAATGTAAATGGAAGATTCAAAACAATGAAGATTTTTAATGCAAGCCAATTTACTTAAGCTTATTGGATTTATTTCAACCTTTGATTTTCGACTGCATGTAAATTCTTCAATTAGATCTAATTATACTGTATGAAGATATTGCAGGAGACTGATATTTGAATGTGAAATAGATATTTCTTCTGAGACCTAACTTATTTACTATATTATGCATGTCTTTTCTTTATCAGATAAATAATGAATAACATGTATTCATGTTGGAGATGGGAATATTGCTGTTTATTGTTTTGGCCAGAAAATAATATTGATTATGTTACTATAAGGGAATATTGTTAAAAAAAACAGAATACTACCATTCTTGTACATGATGTCAAAAATAGGATAATTTCTATTCATGAAATCATGTTTAAAGTGAGTAGTATGTGACTCATACTATATAAGGAACATGATGTTATAAGTGTTCAGAGAATTAACTTATTGATGTTATACTAATGGAGCAATCGGTATTACCAATTCCATGTAATTGGTCAAGTTTTATTAGTCCCGGTTATTAGTAATTATACTAAATACTTGTTATTGTTTTATTGATTTGTATATTAGTACTATGATAATAAGAGACTAGATGATGACAATGTATAATAATAAGATTAAAGCTAGACAGTTATTGACCATTGATACAGACTAGATAATCAAAAAAAAACAGAAACAAATATAACCTTGGAAATTGCAAAAAATATCCACACAAAAATGTGGTATGTACGTCACTTTGCCTTGGAAGAACATCGTACCAAGGCAAAACTTGAAAATAATCATATTTAAAATCTGCTTCCTAAATTCAAATAAAATTTTTAAAAAACATTTACATCTGCAACATGAGCACTTAATAAACATATTCCTTGATATGCAATTATGACTAGAACATACAACATATCCTCAATTCTAATTTACTGAAGTTATGATTCATAATAACTGTTACTGAAATAAGTCATATATAATCAATGATTTACATCTACCACTGAAACATTGCCATTTATTAAATCCTTAATATATCTGTAGCTCGAACTGAAAAGTGGGCGAGAAAGCAATTTTCAAATCTTGTATTCTTAAAATAAACCACCTAAATGTCATCATCCCTACATAAAGTGTTTAACTTGTAGATATGATAATTCTATATTTTAAAACAGTATGCCAATATGTTTTTTTAATGAAAGATTTTAATGATATTTTATGGAAATGTTAAGAATCTACTTTTTTCACCTCCAGGGTTAAACCTATCTAGCCCAATGTTTGCATACTTAATTTATAATGCTAACTATTTATTCTGACTATATGTTTATTATTATTATAGATATGCTATAGCTGATGATGCCTATAGATCTATGAGAGATAGAAATCTAGACCAATGTATTATAATATCTGGAGAAAGTGGGTCAGGAAAAACAGGTAAAAATATTTAAAATTAATCTGAAAGTCAATTGTTTGTGTTTTCTAGATCTATTTGAAAGTATCACTGATAAGAGGAGACCAAGTTAATAATAAAGAGCTTCTAAGATTTCCTACCATGCCTTCAAAACCCAAAATACTCAATTTCAGAGTAGCTAAAAGTTCAATAATGACTTCTGCTACTGTTTATGAAAGAAGGCAGCTTGAATTTTCCTTTAATCTTCAAGTTGATTAACTAGTAATGTTTCATTTCAGAGGCTAGTAAAGTTATTATGCAATATGTAGCTGAAGTATCTGGTAAAGGACAAGATATTGATACAGTTAAAGAACAACTATTACAATCTAATCCTGTATTAGAAGGTAAATACCAGTTGAAATAAAGTATGGATTGTGTATGGTCAGGGACAATTATGGTTGCAGTGAAGTAGGCAACCTGGAACATTGTATTTAGTCCCTGTTTATAAGATAACAATCCAGTATTGACATGGCTACAAAAAAAGAATGTTTGAAACACAATATGAAATGTTTTATATTTTCCTAACAAATCAATCTCTATTTTCAGCATTTGGAAATGCGAAAACAGTCAGAAATGATAATTCATCAAGATTTGTAAGTATATGTTTGCACAATTTTTCATGAAGATAATAATAAATTGAATTAGACTGTGTAACTTATTCTAAAGCTGAAATAAAAATATACTTGATATTTTTAGGGTAAATATATGGATATAGAATTTGATTATAAAGGTGATCCTATTGGTGGTGTTATAACAAATTGTAAGTTTTCATTTAAATATCTTTTCATATAACAGATTTTATACAACTGACTCATTTCTTTAATTCTGTCTCTGAAGTGCTCAATCTACTTACTGATTTTTTTTTTTTTTTTTGATTTATGCATAATATTGTTAATATGATTATTTTCTTTTACTTTCATATCATGGTTGTGAATAGATTTATTAGAGAAGGTAATTAATCTTATAGTTTTTTTTCATCTTCTCCACATTGTCTGTTATCTTTTATAAACTGTTCCATTAGATATTCATATGCACAGATACTATGACATGAGGCAATATTACAATCCTGTGGTCAGTGATTTTAAGGGTCAAACTTTCATTCTGTGTATAAGGGGAAGTAATATGTCTCATATTAAAAAGATTAGCTGTCTGACTGTAGGCCTATCATTATTTATAAATAACTTACACTGTGTTTTAATAATGAATCATGATATATTTTAGTCTCGTGTTGCTGTTCAATCAAAAGGAGAAAGAAATTTTCACATATTTTATCAATTATTATCTGGTGCTGACCCACAATTACTTAGTAAGTATTTTTGTAAACTTCTTAAATTTGCAATATGAACTTGTCTTCTGTTTAGGATTGTTGCAGATGGCTGTTGCTGCCTGTCATGTCTCATTCAAAACCTTTAATAAAATGAGCTCCAAGTCATATTCTTATTTCTTATTATATTTCATTACTTTATTCATAATATTTGAATTTTTAATATTGTTAGTAATCTACTACTTAATCAATTTCAGAATCATTAAAATTACATGAAAGTGCTCAGGATTATGTATTTCTCAGGAATGGTGGAAATGGTTTATCTAGTGCTACAGATGATGCTGAAAATTTCAGAATTGTCAAAGTGAGATAATGCTTTTATTTTTAGATTCAGAACTTCATTAAATTTGAGCTCCATTATTGTTACTAACAAAGAAGGAACTGATCACCCTTCAAGAATATCTGAAACCACTAGCAATGGATTTGAACGGTCATGTCTTCTGTACCAAATATACTCTGAAAAAATGTTTTTTTTTAAAGCTTTCTTTTCTTTTTAAAATATAGAATGGTATGGAGATAATAGGATTTAGTTCTGAAGAAATTAACCATGTATTTAAATTAGTATCAACAATATTAAAGTTAGGTAATATACAATTTACACCGAGAGTTAATGAAGATGGAACAGATGGCTGTGATATTGGAGCTGAAAATGGTAAGTGTTCTTTACAAAATATTAGAGAATTTTGTATGATTGTAATTTCAAATGGGTTGCCACTATACCATACATAAAGTAGAATATTTCATGACAGCCTGAAACTTTTGATAAGCATACCAAATTTTTCAAAATTGTGGAAATTGCAATGGAATTTTTTTGTCTCAAGTGTAACTGATAATAATCATTGATTCTCTATATTATAGAGGTACAAGAAGTATGTGAACTATTAGGTTGTAGTAAAGAATTATTAGATGCAGCATTAACACAGAGAACTGTGGAGGTGAAAGGTGACAAAGTTAAAACTCACCTTAAAAATAATGATGTAAGTAGGTTTATATAGGTGAGATGTAGGTGTCAAAAGAACTATAATTCAGCCATCCAAAGATCTTTTCAAAATTAGAATATAATGTCCAGTTCCCTTACAAATGAAAGTTTAGAGTAGGCTTATTACATTCTTCATAAACCACAAAATGAATTGATATTTTAGTTATTCTAAAGAGATTTTTTTAAAGACATCAAGCATTAAAAAGAAACTTCTTCATTCAGAAATATGTCTGAGAACCTTTTTTACGCTATAATCTATATTTCAGGCCTATTATGCAAGAGATGCTTTATGTAAAGCATTATATAGTCGTATGTTTTCATGGTTAGTTCAACGTATAAATGACAGTATTAAGGTAATATTAAACTCTTTGAAAATTGATACAGTTAGAAAATCTACAGCTCTTAGCAAAAGAGACAACATTTTAAATGACATGGGCTTGATATCATTGGAAATTATATAATTTAAAATAAATCTGATATTACTGTTATTAGGTAGTTAAAAACTAATTTCAGTCACTTTTATTTACAGTCATTATTACTTATGTTGTTTCTGAAGATATTTGTTTTTGTATGAAAGAATAACTGTATATTACAGGTGAAGAAGAAAGGAAAGACGAAGGTTATGGGTGTGTTAGATATATATGGATTTGAAGTTTTTCAGGTATGTTTGTATATTTGCATCATTAATTGCACAGAAATTAGTCATTAGACAAAGATAAACTAATAGAAAAATTGAAATTCCTTGCATACAGACACATATATTTTGTCATACTTTATCTTGATATAAACCAATGATTTTTTTTTTCAGAATAATAGTTTTGAACAGTTTATTATTAACTATTGTAATGAAAAGTTACAACAGATATTTATTGAGTTAACATTAAAAGAAGAACAAGAAGAATATGTGAAGGAGGTAGGACTTGACTTTATCATTGGTACCTAAATATATACTAATTGGAATTGAGCAATTATTAATCAGAAAAGAACGCAAGATAAGACCAGAAAGCCTAGCTCGACAAAACTAGACAGTTTAATGATATTTAGATAACCTTTTTTAACAATACGTTTGTCCTTTGAGGATTTGGAAATCTCATCTTACAGTAATAGTACCTGTTACAAGACCATCATTCATAGATAAAAACCACATAAAGTTTAATAGACAGTATCACCAAAGGATGATGTGTTCTCCATATCTCTAAAGGTCTTATAGAGATCTATTATTGATATATTGATATGATGTATTTTAAGGGAATAGAATGGATACATGTTGAATATTTTAATAATGCTGTTATCTGTGATTTGATAGAGAAGGTAGGTAAATTAGATCATGATTAATGTGTAATATACTACATGAACAAATTAGTCCATAGATCTTTTTGTTACACAAACATTCAGAACTTTCTGATAGTGATTTATATCCTTAAACTCATTGTGTGAGATGCAGGGTTTGAGAATTAAAAACAAAAGATTTATATAGAGAATGAATGAAATTCAAAATGAACTAGCAAAGCAAACCATCAGTGTTGAAAATCCTTGTCTAATGGGACATGCAAGTAAATGTTGGGATGTAAAACTATGTTTTTATTTGATTGTAGAATAATGTTGGTATATTAGCCTTACTTGATGAAGAGTGTTTAAGACCAGGGGACGTAACTGATACAACATTTTTAAACAAGTTAAACCAAAGATGTGCTCAACATCCCCATTATGAGAGTCGAAGTTGTAAGAAAACACAATCAGATAAATCTCTACCACATGATGCCTTTAGACTTCGTCATTATGCTGGCAATGTAAGTGTACACTTATTATTTACTATTTCAATTTATTAGAATAGAAAAGCATCAAATTCTAATGTTCATATTCATATTACACCATTGTCTCACAATTGATTTATGAATATATATGAAGACAATGATATATATGAAGTTTATAACATTAAAGAGTAGGACAGTTGATCCATGGGTCTTGATCAGGAAATCTCTCTGAAAAAAAGACTGTTCAGAAGAATTTCTGTTTTACTTCATGTCCTTGTGATACCGGTACTTGTTTTATTGATTTATTATAAGATATAATATATTTGTAGGTATTATATAAAGTAGAAGGATTTATTGATAAGAATAATGATTTATTATTCCGAGATTTATCACAAGCCATGTTTTCTTGTAAAAATCCTTTATTAAAGACATTATTTCCTGAAGGTTTGTTATGGATTTTTATATTATCCCAGTTAAAATTAATACTATGAATACAATGTTGATTGAAACTCCATTCCATTAACTGCTTTTTATAGACGAGTTTATGAAAATTTGTACAGTGTTGAAATATATAAAGGTTGTATGAAGTTTTAATCAGTTCACTATATTTTTGCAGGAAATCCAAGTCAAAAGTCTTTAAAAAGACCAGTAACTGCAGGTTCACAGTTTAAGATATCTGTAACAGAACTGATGAAGAACTTGCTTTCAAAAAATCCCAATTACATTCGCTGTATCAAGGTTTGTATAGATAATACATATAAGATCCATGAGATTGCAAATCTATTGATTTAAGTTTTATTAGACATTTTTTCATATTTACATCATAATAATAGCTCAGTTGATTGTTGTCTCAAACGCAAATGTTAAAATAATTCTGATGCAAAGAAAAGTGATCGATATTTTTCTATTTGAACATTTTGTAGCCTAATGATGATAAGAAAGCTAGTGTTCTAGATGTTAATCTTGTTCGACATCAAGTCAGATATTTAGGGTAAGTTTAAATTTATCACTCAGAAGTCAAAACCTTGCACAGCCATGCTGAATCCTTCACTAGATTTTATTGTTAGAGAAAATGTATACAAGAACTTGTTGTGTAGATTCACTGCAGAATCCTTCAGTCAGTGGTGATCTTAAGAACATTCTAACAATTTGAACTTGAGCTTAAATTACTGGCAGAAAAGATCAGTTATGATCAGTACAAAGTAACATGTAGCATTGATATAATGTGAAAATAATTTTATACTTTTGACAGAATTTTAAATTTCTTATACTTTATCCAAGTGGTTTATTTTGTAGGTTGATGGAAAATGTAAGAGTAAAACGTGCTGGTTACGCCTTTAGACAATCTTATGGCATATTCTTATATCGATATAAAATGTTAGCTAAAGAAACATGGCCGAGTTGGAAAGGTGAAGCTAAGGAAGGTGTGAAATTAGTTCTGGAAAGTCAGAATATTCCCAGTGAAGAATATGCCTTTGGAAAAACCAAAATCTTTATAAGAAATCCAAAGACGGTAAGTTTAAACTAACAAAATTCAAGATTATACTGGTTGATTATAGATTATACAGCACATGATCACACCTAGGTAGATTTAATCTGTCCTGAAGATGACAACATGCTAAACATCATAAGATTTCAATTGATAAATTTGGAGCAAAGGGTTGTTGAATACTTATGAACATCTCTCTTCAAAGTGTAAACTAAGTAATAAATTTCTTCTGCATGGTTGATAAATCAGTTTTAGGAATCTAACCAATGGATACTGAGTACCTTTCTCAGATGCCATAGCATCAAAAAGATAAATTTGAACCAGATGAATCTGTTTATAGAATTTATTTATAAAGATTTGTTATGATTATATTTATAAAGATTATATTTATAAAGATTTGTTATGATTATATTTATAACGATTATATTTATAAAGATTTGTTATGATTATATCTTGAAAGATTATATTCATAAAGATTTGTTATGATTATATTTATAAAGATTATATTTATAAAGATTTGTTATGATTATATCTTGAAAGATTATATTCATAAAGATTTGTTATTATTATATCTATAAATAATATATTTATAGTTATTTGAAATAGAAGAGAGAAGAAGAGATAAAATGGAAGATTTGGCTGTTATGATACAGAAAGTATGGAAGGGATGGAAACAGCTAATGATATATAAGAAGATGAAACAGAGTCAGATTGTGATATCGGCTAGATATAGAGGTTATTGGGTAAGTTATCATGTCTATGGATGGAATGGTTGATGGTGTATAGGTTTTGATGTTAAGGTTCTTGTTATACATCATGTTCATACAATAGGCATTTTTTTTCTTTAGTTGTCAGTACATGTTTAACTGGAATTTTCTTTAAATTTGTACTATATATAAGCAAGATGTGTTCTATAAATCATTTCAACTATGAAATGCAATATTTTACATCCTACTTTTCTGTGCCATATTGTGCTAATGAGGAACTGTTACATAGAAAAATGAGAGGGAGTGTATAAGCTATAAGCAACAACAAAATTATTATTCTTAAGTAACGTCTATATTAAATCTATCAATAGGCTCAGAAATGTTTCCAACATAAGAAGAAATCAACAATAAGATTGCAGTGTTATGTTCGTGGCTGGAAGGTATGTAGATTAATGCTTTGTGCACTATTTGTATGCTTATATGTTTGTCCCAAATAAATATAATGCACCTCATCAAATATAAGAATTGTAGATGATGTTATATTGAAATTTCAATTTGTTGTTTTCATTTTGAAAATTTAAGATTTTTTTGGTAAATCAATATGTAATTTTTTTTGGATACAGAAATATAATATAATTTTTGTCCATGGAAATATAATATAATTTTTGTCCATGGAAATATAATATATTTTTTGTTTTGTACGTGGAAATATAATGTAATTTTTGTTTTGTACATAGAAATGTTATGTAAACTTTTTCTGTTTGTACGAATGTAATTTTTATTCTACTTACGTTTTGTGATGTATTTCTAGTGTACGATTGCTGTGCTCTTTTCTGTTCCTATTTCTTCTTTGTTTCTTTGGTTCCTGCTTGCTTTTATTGAAGGGATATGGTCTATAGTTACACATCTGATAGAAATAGATTTTGGCTTCCATTAAAAACTATATCCCTTCTATATATCTGTCTCTGTAATTCCTTTATTCCCTTTCTTTTGGTAAAATCAATAACTACTTTGATCATGTGCTTTCTTCTTATTTTCTTTCAGGGCTGTTGCTTACAAATTTGTCCAAATTAGTCATTTTGCACACATAGTACATTTTTTTAACATTCTTTGTCATACATTTGTGAAAAATCAATCGAACCTGTTTCAAATGATATATTAAAATGTAAAATTTGGTGTTTCAAATCAGACATGACTGGTAGATACTCTACCCAATCAACAGCCCTGGCCATTACATTATGTACACTGATATCTTGTGTAACGAGCACTATATGTATATGATTACAATATATATTCTCTCACAGGCCAGATGTTTACTAGCCAGGTTGAAACATGAGAAAAAAGTGAATTGGGCAGTTGATGTAATTCATAAATATCATCATGGATGGCAGGTCAGGACTAAAATCCTAGCATGTAATAGAATTAAACCTTAACACATATAATCCCTAGCACATAATAGATATAAACGGCATATTAGTAGGAGCATTTTCTTGCAAATTCAGTATATTCAGAATATTTTTCTAGTCAGAATATAGTGTATAAGTTTCCAACCTATGGACATATGTATCGTGCTTTTGGGGCAAAATAAAAATTAAATTTGTACTTTGTTATAATCTTACAGTTCTTGACAATGTTTTGGCTATTATAAGAGAAATAATATTTAATTTTTAAGTATGTATCTTGGGACAACGAAATAATAATTGGGGCTTTCGAGAATTGCCATTTCAAAAACATGTTAATTAAGTTAAATAGTTTGAAGAAAATGCTCCTTTTAACAAACTTCAAAATGTAGAGAATTTGTTATTAAATTACAATATGATATGATATGCACAGTGAGAAATTAATTGTTCTAAACATTTGAATTTTGTTTAACGTAAATACCTGATATATTAAGAATTATGATACTTTTGTTTCAGTAGACATAGACAATATTTAATTTTTTTTATTTATAGTTTTATTTATATTTTTCAAGTTCGGTTAATACTAATTTTACTAAAGTTTTTTTTTTTTTATGTATATTTCAATATTTACATTAATATTTTTAAGAATAGTTGGATTTATTTTTAGATTATTGGTGGTAGATTAGTTTCTTTTGTTTTATTTATAATATAACATTTATATACCCCCATATCATACTTGAGTTTTAACAGTATTTTTTATTGCCTATTTATTGGATGAAGTTCTCTTGTGATAAACTAATACTCAAGCAATGAAAAACCTTCAAACTGTAGTTATTGTAACTTACAACAAATTTTTTATTGATATTTACAATTTACAAGGTTATTGAACCTAAAAACCACACTGGGATTATCCTAAGCTTTGCATAACTTATTTTGTATATAAAGATATTCTTAATTTCTTTTCATTGATTGATTTGTTATTGGATATATTTTCATTTTATAGGCTCGTAAAGTATGTCGTCAGTTACGTCAAGAACGTAAAGTCTTCAACGCAGCAAGAATTATACAGAAATATTATCAGGGTTGGAGAGTAAGAAAACAGTACCGCAGTAAATTCAGGGCTAAAGCTGGACCAAAGATTGCAAGATTCATGAAAATTGCCTTGGTGAGAATTTACAATTTTTCAAAATTGAGAGAACACATTTACGTCAAAAATGTGATGTATCAATTGGTATACAAAATTTCGGCTCCTCTTCCCTCTCAAGGTTGAACGCAAAGCATTAGTTTTGACAACATTTTTCAAATAAAATTAGCCCATGTAGATTACTTATATGTTTAATTATATTTCATTCAACAAAAACCCTGTTTTATTTCAGAAAAAACAATTCTTATTAAAACTTAAAGCAAATCTTCCCTCCATGTCACCAATTTCTCAAGATTGGCCGAAATGTTCTCCATTGTTTAAAGATGCATCACAAGAATTGAAGAAGATATACCATAGATGGAGAGTAAGTGCACAGTGTTTTGGTGTAGAAATTTGGTTATGTGAATGACATTTGAAAGTGTGTGTGATCACAGGATGTTCATATTTAAAAAACAAAGTTGTTAAAATGCCTATGCGGATACCATACTAATGCATATTAATTCACCATTTGAAAATTATATGACATCATTCAACAAATTCATATCAATAGTTTCTGACATATTGAAGAAATGAAATGATGAAAAATCTCTGATTTATTTTCTTCAGTGCCATAAATACCGTCTGAAATTTGACCAATCAGCAAGATATCAAATGAAAGAAAAAGTAACTGCTAGTGATATATTTAAAGGCAAAAAAGAAATCTACCCAATGAGGTAAGATTATATTAACCTAGTATAGTTTATATTGGGGTAAGATTATAGTAACCTAGTATAGTTTATATTGGGGTAAGATTATATTAACCTAGTATAGTTTATATTGGGGTAAGATTATAGTAACCTATTATGGTTTATATTGAGGTAAGATTATATTAACCTAGTATAGTTTATATTGGGGTAAGATTATAGTAACCTAGTATAGTTTATATTGGGGTAAGATTATATTAACCTAGTATAGTTTATATTGAGGTAAGATTATAGTAACCTAGTATGGTTTATATTGAGGTAAGATTATATTAACCTAGTATAGTTTATATTGGGGTAAGATTATATTAACCTAGTATAGTTTATATTGGGGTAAGATTATAGTAACCTAGTCTGGTTTATATTTGAGTAAGATTATATTAACCTAGTATGGTTTATATTTGAGTAAGATTATATTAACCTAGTATAGTTTATATTGGGGTAAGATTATATCAACCTAGTCTGGTTTATATTTGAGTAAGATTATATTAACCTAGTATAGTTTATATTGGGGTAAGATTATAGTAACCTAGTATAGTTTATATTGGGGTAAGATTATATTAACCTAGTATAGTTTATATTGGGGTAAGATTATAGTAACCTATTATGGTTTATATTGAGGTAAGATTATAGTAACCTAGTATGGTTTATATTGAGGTAAGATTATATTAACCTAGTATAGTTTATATTGGGGTAAGATTATATTAACCTAGTCTGGTTTATATTTGAGTAAGATTATATTAACCTAGTATAGTTTATATTGGGGTAAGATTATATTAACCTAGTCTGGCTTATATTTGAGTAAGATTATATTAACCTAGTATAGTTTATATTGGGGTAAGATTATAGTAACCTAGTCTGGTTTATATTTGAGTAAGATTATATTAACCTAGTATAGTTTATATTGGGGTAAGATTATATTAACCTAGTATAGTTTATATTGGGGTAAGATTATATTAACCTAGTCTAGTTTATATTGGGGTAAAATTATATCAACCTAGTATGGTTTATATTGGGGTAAGAATATATTAACCTAGTCTGGTTTATATTTGAGTAAGATTATATTAACCTAGTATAGTTTATATTGGGGTAAGATTATATTAACCTAGTATAGTTTATATTGGGGTAAGATTATATTAACCTAGTATAGTTTATATTGGGGTAAAATTATATTAACGTAGTATGGTTTATATTGGGGTAAGAATATATTAACCTAGTCTGGTTTATATTGGGGTAAGATTATATTAACCTAGTCTGGTTTATATTGGGGTAAGAATATATTAACCTAGCATGGTTTATTTTGGGGTAAAAGGGTCAGACAATTTTTAATGTGATGAAATATCTAAAGGAATCTATTGGAGTCTTCCTTTCTTGTGATGCAATCTTGTTTCAAAAATGAAATGTAATTGACGAAATTCAATCATGACAAGTTTCCTGTATTCATATGTTTGTTTTTTCAGTTTCATTTATGAAATCTGTCCTACCTATAATTACATTAGTTACATGTGGTTTTATTCGTACTAAACAAACCGTGAATGTAACCACAGGGGCTGCTTGCCACATTGAATATGACATATAAATTGGTGACTAATACAATGTTTTACTTGTGCAGTGCAACACAGTAGAAATATGCAATTCTTTCAGATAGTTTGTTGTCAGATATTTGATAGATCTTGAAAACTTATATTTCAGTGTGTCAAACTTGTTTAAAGGAGATTATTTTGGACTGTCTCAGAATATGACATGGCAGAAAGTATATAAATCAACATCAGATAAAGATGTGGTGTTTGCTGATACTGTTACTAAAATAAATCGTGCTAATGGAAAGGTATAGTGCTAGATTTCATTAGAAACTATCAAGTCAAAATCTTTAAAATTCTGAAGGCTGATGTTCAATTGTATTAAATATCTTCTACCAAAAATATTTTCCTGCACAGTTTATAGCTCAAGAAATGCCAAAATTCTATTTCTATATATATATCTTCATGATATTTGAATGATTTTGTGTATTTCAAAGACGGTTTCTAAAATATCTCTTTGGTATATTTATCTCTACCTGTACTATAAAGTATATCTAATTTATATTATTACAGATGGTTAGGTTATTGATTGTAATGTCTACACAAGCATTGTTAGTTTTTGAACCAAAGAATATGACGTTAAAATATAGAATACCATTAGGAGAAGTTGAAAAGATGTCACTTAGTCCATATTCAGATAAACTCTTAATATTTCATTTACAAAAAGTAAGTATTATTCATCCATACCCACATTACTCTCTGAAAATGTGTCGCAGAAATCGACCAAAAAGCTGATTTCAGGATCTGCTGATCTAAGATTTCATTCTTTTTTGTATAGTTGGCAGAGCTAAAAGGGTCTAGTCATTTGGATAAGACAGTACACAACTGCCTTTCGTGATACAGGCTGTGTGCTTTTAAAGATCCTTTGCCAGTTGGGAATAAAAAAAAATACTATACTAGGCTAAAGGAGTAGGATTAATTTCATTGAATGACGACATCCTGTTCAAATTAGAGGACAAAATCTACTCTGACATAAATTTCTAATAATTATGAAAACATTGTAAATTTCAGCATGATAGTAATGGTGACGTTTTATCTAAGAAGGGAGATTTTATATTCTGTAGTGACCATGTTATCGAATTCGTAGCTAAAGCTTATCTAGTAGTACAGAATCATACTGGCAAGCCACCAGAAGTACAAATAAGCCAACAGTAAGTATTGTGCATTTCACAAGAAATAGCAGTTTCATGGGCATAATGAGAAAAACTTGTTTTGGTGTATACTACTGCTCATATTGTGAAAGTACCCATAATCATGAAATACCTTTCAAATACTAATAGCTATGTGGCAGGTTTGAAAAAGATGTGTCCTTGTACCCTGCAGTGGACCTCAAATTTAAGTATAATTTTAATTTTTGAAGCAGGTTACTGAAGCTTATAGGTTATAGAAAGCTAATTTATTTCTTGGATGCAGAGAAAATTACAAAGTCACAAAATTATACATTAAAGAAAACATCCACAAAAATGGAAAAATCAGGCAAATAATATACAAGATCTTACTACACAGTGGCAAAGACAAAATACTAAATGAATTTTTATTATTTCAGATTTTTTGCTGATTTAAAAGGATCTACTGTTGAAATTTCAATTAAGAAAGGAGCTGAAAGTATCGATGGTGGATTGTTGAAGGTGACAAGAAAAGGAAATAAATTAGACATCATTCAAGCATAATTGTTACTTTCTTATATAATTTCTTATATTAACATACCAAATTTTCCTTAGCCAAAATCAAAATCTACAAGCCATGCTTTGCCAGTTATAAATCTTTATATTCCCTTTTGGTTCAGCTATATACTACTTTTCCCTAAAGATCTTACTATATACGCATTTCATTGTGCCTAATAAAAGAGTAAAACTATCTTGTGTAACAAAATTTACATGTTTTGGCGTGAGAATTTAAGGTCTGTATATTTTTTATTATAAAATTGTTTTGTTGGGGAAGGATAATGTTATAGGAACAATTTACTCAAAATGGATTTTCATTAGTGAAGTAATAGCAAGGCCATTGATGGTTCCTAGCAGTTATTGATCCAGTTTAGTTAAGAAAAATGTACATTTGCTGTTGATTTTGTAAATATTTAAATAAATACATGTAGATCTGAAGTT
This sequence comes from Lottia gigantea, assembly GCF_000327385.1. Classification (NCBI taxonomy): domain Eukaryota; kingdom Metazoa; phylum Mollusca; class Gastropoda; family Lottiidae; genus Lottia; species Lottia gigantea. The sequence goes on along the minus strand of NW_008707225.1, from coordinate 1,695,072 downwards.
TTTTGAAGATCTGAGTTGAGTGATGTAGAATATAAGTTAATATGTTTTTATATTATTTATTATTGTATTATAATCTACTGTCTATCAATGATAATTATGAATATTCAAGAATTTGGAACATTTTAAGATAATGTACAAAAATATATTGGTATAAAATGACATATTATTTTGATGGGTATTGTTAGTTGACTTACAATAAAGCTTCACATGATAAGAAAATCTAGTTGTTTGATTTAAGTTTGAAAACGTTAGTGTTAATAAATGTGAATCTGTATGCATGATGCCATTGAGTTAAATACAACATACATGACACTCTTCCAATATATTCAGTGCTTACTGGTTTTTTATAACTATCATTGACTGACTAATATACCATAGATGAGAATATAACAAGTATTATTAATAATGTGCTTTATACATAGCTAATCATATCATTGTCTCTCAGTATAAATAACTGATTTAAATCAAACAGTATTTAGCTGAACTGTAATTTAATACATACTATTTGGATTCTTTTTGATAAAAAATTTGATTGACAAATATGGTATCTTTTTTGAGACTTTGCAGACTTAACCCACACAGTTGTTTCAAATCAAAAGTTACGTTTTGATTCTTTTTCAACATTTATCAACAATATATATATATATATATATATCTAGTCATATTATTATACATAGGTAAAGTTTTATTTTATATTGTTTGTTGCTATTTATGTTTATATATCAAGAGCTTATTAGAGTATTATTTTCATAGAAATATTTATTTAGATTTTTATTATAGGACCAAATTTCTTAAGAAACAAGCTTTTGTATTTTGTGATCAGCATTTATGGAAGTCTGTTAAATTCAGTAACATCTTTTTTCAGGTTCTGTTTTAATATTTCTTATTCAATGCTGATATATTTAGTGTCCCAAGTACAAGGCATATTATCAAGAATAAAAGCCTATTTTCTTTTAAGTATAGTTATGCTTTGCATTAATGCTTTTGAAAAGCTGCAGCTGCTAGCTTGCGTAGATATTTTGCATAATTTAGTGGCATAATTTGTATTTAAGGCTTTATACTATAGTTGTGGAGTATTATCATTATAACCAGTATTGCTTTCAAGGCTCATATACAGAACTGAAACAGGCATCTCCTGCCATCAGTATTAAGCTTTTATAGACATTGCTTCTTATGTGAACTTACAGTATGATAATGGTGCCATCTTTGCAAAATGATTTTTTTTAAGACCTTTTATTGAGGTGTAATAGATCTGTATTGTGCATTTTCATGACATACATCATTTGTTCTTTTGATCTCCCTTGTTAGAAGGGAGTCCTTGTCCCAAACATCCAGATGGTCTCATAGGCAACACAATAATTTTATCACCATAATTACTTGATTAAATGAGCAACTGATGGTATCAATAAGGTTGATGAGTACATTTGTGTACAACTGAATCATTGTGTAAGTGAATATATCTCTTGCATTTAAGACAATAGAGAGATATGTTAGAGAGTCTGCTGTTAAACAGATAAAGGTCACATATTAACAGCCCATTTCATTGACTTTGATAATAGTAACACCTGTAATTAGCTGGTAACCATTAATTGATATGGTCATATTGTAGTTATGCTGTGCTCTTTGTAGAGCAACTATAAAAATAAATTTTGTCTTTTTAATTATGAAGCATGTACAATGATTTTCATTTTTTTCGCCAGTATTATTTGCATTTTTGCAACTAAATTTCTGGGTAGAAAATTGTTGTATCTTTTCATTTATTTTAGTTTTAAAACAATGGTTAACTGACATTAGCATTTGTATGGAATTAGATAGCAGGGGGGTTAAATGTCTCATTTAAATAAGTTTGATTCAGTGGTTATTGATGAAATTAATGCTGAATACAAATTCTTTGGTCACTTTTGTTCAGTTTATTATAAAGTGTAATTCAGTCAAAATATCTGACATTAATTCTACAAATTTAGTATATTTTGAAACAATTCCATACAATATGTATTATACATGTATTGTACAATAACAATTTATACTTTATATACATATAGTGATAATAAACAACTTTCATTCTATTTATTTCTTATGAATTGATTCATTTTGCTCAATTTGTGATGCCTTCACTAGTACAGCATTAATATATGTTATGTATATCTCTATTCACATAACTTTGGTAAGAATTGTAAGCTTGGCAGCCCATTGAGTCTTATTTAGAATATAACTGATGACCAAATCTCTATGTCATAAGAAATGGAGCAAAGCAATAATGATACAGTACTACAAAAACTCTCTTCTCAAACTGGAATTGGATTGTCTTCAGAGAAATTTGGTCCATCCCAATATACCAAACAAATATTGTTGACTAAATATCTAACTTGTATTTAAAAAAATTTATTAAAAATAACACAAATACATCTCCTGATCATGTGAATGTTAAGTTAGTAATATTTATTCATAGCACAATATCAAAATAATAATATTCACTCTCATTCACATCTGCTTCATTTATCACTAATTTACACAACATATACATAACCAGAGTTCTAGATTTCAACTGATTCTCATTTTGCAATCAATCATGGAACATAATTCAGCCAACTGTAACACTTTTCAGAATTGAAATATGCAGTTGTTCCGGTCAAGCCCAAAGAGATAAAAATAAGCTTCTGTACATAGCAGAAGTGAAAATTTTGTTTTCCACAACTTCAATGTCTATTATCCCCAACAAAAGAAGATTTGGATGATAAATGAATTTATTAAAACAGATGAAACTCATTGAGATATAAAAAAAAGTATTACAAATTCACACTGCTAGAGAACACTCAACCCCTAAATTTTAAATCTGAAAAGTCTGTAAGTGGCTAAAATTCCATTCCTGTCAAGCACAATTAATACCACATAATTTCGGATAGTTCTTGCCTGACACTACTAGGAAACACAGCTAAATAAACAGCTCTGAAATCATATATTACATGATCAAAGAGTGTAAAAGTCGTAAAGGAGTCTGATTATATTCTACTTTTCACACCTTCTTTTCTTCCGGCACTTCATCAAATCCAACCAGATATTTTTCTTGTTTCATAGAACGTAATGTATAAATATCTATAGAATGTTAAAGATCATAAACTATGAAAAAAATGAAGAGGAAACATTTATTATAATGTATTATCAATCAAACAGCAACAATTTCTTATTAACCATGGTTGAAAGCTTTAATGTCTAATCACAATAGCACTTCAAAGAAATGAAGGGATCTTAAGGTGTATTGGACTAATGTGATTCTTTACAACTATAAGACTATTAGTAATATTTTTAGGTTGATATTAGAACTAATAAAAATACACAGAAAAGAGTCGCACTTCTATTACAACAATAGTGACTAAAACAATCATAAATTATTAACTTGAACCAATTATGAGACAATTTGGACCAATGTTGTTGGAAATAATGTTACAAGACAACTAGGACCAGAATACTTGGACCAATAATAAGACCACTGAATTATGACACTACTAGGACCAATTAATCCAAATGGCAATAGTTACACTACCAATGAAAGCAAACACACAGTATTCTTGTCCACTTTTGATAAAATTTCATAGCTATTATATTTATTTTAGCTGGTATTTTTTTAAGAATTCATCCATATTGTATTAATGCTAGTGTGAAAAATATGATTCATGTGATGATACGATGTGATGCATTGACAACAAGATCAGCACTAGTTAACTATTGACTCTTTGTAGTTTGACATCAATTGGTCAGATTTGTCCGTGCAGACTTTTAAGATTGGTCTGAGTAGTCTCATAATTGTAACATTGGTCTGAGTGATAATGTCACAACTGGTCTCAGTAGTGATAATAACTCTATACAGTCGAGTTACCTAATTTCGTGGAAACCTATTATTCGTGGATTTCCAGAAAAGGATTAATAATTTACATGAGCGACCTTGTTCGACCTCCGCATTAGTTTGTTTTGATTAACATGGGTTTTCTCTACAATATCAGCTAGTAGAATGAATCCAGTAGTTTCAAGCAAGGTAAAATGTATTCATGTATACTTTGACAAATACAAAATGGCTGATTTCACTTATTACCAAACATTACCATTTTTTATCGGCCGAATTTCCTTATAATCCCGAGCGGTAATCGGAATTCCAAGTGTCGTCTGCTAGAATATAATCCAACGAATGAGGTCATGTGATCAACTAGCAGATTCCGTGTCAGCAGAAAATTTCTATGGAACACAAAGTGGACCATATTCCTATGTTGTTTCAGTGACTTTTAGCAATAAATCACTCTACATATCTTATTTTGTCAGTCACTATTTTTTTTTAAAATCGTGGTTCTTTGAAGGAATTGTCACTAGTTATAATGAATTGATATTAAAGATAAATACTAAGAGAAGTTAATTATACCACCCGGTATCCATAGAACGTGTTTTTCTAGACTTATTTATAGATCAATATAGATAATATGGGTCAAAGTGAAGGATTCATAAAGAAAATTGAAACAAACCAATTTTAATTATTTTGTAGAATATCTGAGGAAACATCTAAAACATAAAAAAAAAATTTTCGTTTTTTTAACTTTGACGAAATTCAGTGTTGAATCCTTATATCCACGAAAATAGGTTACACCACTGTACTATACTGTAATTATATAAGTGCCATTGCATCGTCAAAATTGGTAGTTTCCAGAGTTGTCCTGTAATTTTATTCCTGTAAACAATGTGACTTGTAAAAAGGATACATATAGATAATGAAAATATGGCAAGTCCAATTGCCATTCTGCGTATATTTCTTCTGTAAACGATCATTTCTTCAGCGCGGGCAATATTTTCTCTTTCAATATATTTGAGAAAAAATTGGTCCGACTCGTTCATTTTCTTGATGTCTGCATCACTTAGCCTCTTTAGGCTAACCTTCTTTGTCTTCTCACTTGGCTCAGTTATGAACCTCCAAACCTTATTCATAAATGCAGACATAGTCGTAATTTTGTTAAGAACCTGGTTAATAAATGATATTTTCTTTACAGGACAACATGCTCATGTTGGGAGTTTATTCTACGAGACCAAGGTTAAGGTCACTGGTATTATGAAATGTTTTAGCGCCTGGTTAATCGAAATTTCATCAAATAAAACCGGAAGTGCATGAACACAAAGTCTGACCGCATCAATGATCTTATATATTTGTAAAACACTTAATTAAATCTTCTATAATATCTTGAATAATATATCGATGTTCACTAATCTCATTAACACTATGACTTTCATTAAAGAATAGGTTTTACTTCATTATATGAGCCATGGAAACGGGTAATTTTTGCCGTTATTCTGTAAACTTTAAAAGCGTTGAACTCCAAAATATCCATTAAGTGAAATATACTCTTGACGGATGTCACTTAAATGTTTACTTAGGATGGACATAAATTTTAAAATTCTTGGCCAATATATATTACAACATCAGTGGACCTAGATCGAAGTTGGACTTAAAATTTTAAGAATTTTTGAATAATTACTTGCAATATTTATCGGATGCAGGGATTCTGCCAGGAAAATCGACTGAATTTGGCCTCCACAGACCTGTAACTTTGACAGCAGATAATGTCTATTAAGTCCTACTATATAATTAGATTATGTGACTTAAAGTAGTCAGTCATTAGTCCAAGCTTTTAGCCTAGAGAAATAATATTTAACATGTTATGAATTACTCTATGGACTGGAACTGTGGTCATTTTCTAGAAACATCTAACATGACTTGACATCATCTCGAACAAACTATTTTATCGACCACGTATTTTAAGTTTTGGAGACGCTATTTTACATAAGACAATGTTATCCAGTACAACGGTAAAGAGCTTTTCACCCTACAGTGCCAATTAATCGAAGGCGTTTTTGTCGATTTGATAGATTAGCTATTTTGTGCATTTGTGAGCCAGGAAGTTTAGGCTAAGCGGTACATTTATGAGGAAGTTTACCTATACTGATTGGGCTTATCATTTGCTAGGCATTTAGATTAGACTTTTTCAAGATGTCGACATGTGGAAGTTCAACAATAATTATCAAAATTCTTTCCTTTGTTGCTGTCAGCGAAGGCAGCCATATTGCCTAATCACATAATCAAATTTCGCATTTGTAGACCACTGCTAATCTAATCGAAATTGCACCAAATCGTACTAGCAAATCTAAACCAAATCAAATCGGCCGACCAAAAACGCCTTTAATAAAAATTCTAGAAAGTTCGATTCTGACGTCACATCCGAGTTTATAAACAGCAGCCGGCGTGTTCAGTAATTTATTTCAGACAAAGGGCGTTGAACTAGAAGAAGCTGGTCACAAGCTAGATCGAGGAGAAAGAAATTTTGTAACAGGTAACAATTTAAGAATATTCTATGGGAAATGAAATATTTATATCTCACTGTATTCCTGTGAGCAATGAATAGTTTTCATTATGATATTTTTTTTTATGGATAAACTGAATGGGCTAGACTAAAAGAAACAAAAATGAGGACTGAATTGAGGTGTTACCCTTTGTTTAGTCGCTTATGACATATGTCGACACACGATTCTGCTCTTAAATGTTAAAGCTATATGGTCTTCGGTTGGATGGGTCTGTTAATCCCAATTGAGGAAGAAATAAACACTACAAATCCTTCTTTCGGTTTCATAGGGGAGGAAAGGAAATTTCTAGAATGTTCTAACCACGTGGTTGGATTATTCATGTGGTTTGGCACGTGGTGTGATATAATACAGTCAAGTAACCTAATTTCGTGGAAACCTATTATTCGTGGATTTCCGGAAAGGATTAATAATTTACATGAGCTTCCTTGCGCGACCTCTGCATTAGTTTGTTTTAATAAACATGGGTTTTCTCTGCAATATCAGCTAGTAGAATGAATCCAGTAGTTTCAAGCAAGGTAAAATGTATTAATGTATATTTTGACAAATACAAAATGGCGGATTTCACTTATTACCAAACGTCACCAGTTTTTATCGGCCGAATTTCCTTATAATCCTAAGCGGTAATCGGAATTCCAAGTGTCGTCTGCTAGAATATATTCCAACGAATGAAGTCAATCAACTAGCGGATTCTGTGTCAGAAAATTTCTATGGAACACAAAGTTGACCATATTCTTATGTTTTTTTCAGTGACTTTTAGCAAGTATCATATTTTGTCACTAGTTAAAATGAATTGATATTAAAGATAAATACTAAGAGAAGTTAATTATACCACCCGGTATCCATACAATGTGTATTTCTAGACTTATTTATAGATCAAACATTGTACACGAAAATAGGTGACGCATTCTGCCGCCGTTGCCGAGTTGCTTGCTCATGAAATATGGGTCAAAGTGAAGGATTCATAAAGAAAATCGAAATAAACCAATTTTAACTATTTTGTAGAATATCTGAGGAAACATCTGAGAAATACATTTTTTTTTTTTCGTTTTTTTAACTTTGATGAAATTTGGTGTTGAAGCCTTACATCCACGAAAATAGGTTACACAACTGTACTACCGATTTCAACGCTAGTGATTTTAGAAATCAATCGTAACCCAAACCACTAATTTTTGTTCCATCATCTGCTAGCTTAAGTTTTTAACAAAATTTTGTTGAATTGAGATGATGTCTGGATCTGAGAGCGAGATCAGTGTTTTAAGTTCTGGATGAAAATTGTATTTTGCTAACTTTTCTATGTGGTAGTTCTTAAGCAAATGAGATCTTCACACATCTTCATAAATCATACAGCAGTATGGTATGTAGGTTTATCAAAAATATTCGTTCTTTGTAGGCTTGGACAGGAGTCTATGAATTTGATCTGAACTCTAGTTTAATTTCTTTAATTTTCAGACGAAAATGGCGAAGGCACAGGCAGTAGGAATCGATTTAGGGACCACATACTCTTGTGTGGGTGTTTTTCAACATGGAAAAGTTGAAATTATCGCCAATGATCAGGGTAACAGAACCACCCCTAGTTATGTTGCTTTCACAGACACCGAACGATTGATTGGTGATGCTGCAAAAAATCAAGTTGCTATGAACCCAGAAAACACAGTATTTGGTAGGTTATAATGAAAAAATTCTTATGGATTACAATTACTAACTTTATTTGAGCGACGTTTTGACCAATGTTCTCTAGTCTTTATCAAGCAATGAATGAACACCTTTACTAAATGCCATTCAAAGATCATTTGGTAGGTTATGTATTAAAAGTGGAAACCTTAAATATATTTTCATAAAAAAAGTTCACTTCAAAAAAGATTTTAAAAGCTTAATGTTAATTTTGATATTGATTTATTGGAAGCTTTGAATTGCATCAATTGATATTATTTTTTCTTATACAGATGCTAAGAGACTAATTGGTAGAAAGTTTGACGATCAACACGTACAAAATGACATCAAACATTGGCCATTTACTGTTGTAAATGATAACACCAAACCAAAAATTCAAGTACAATACAAAAATGAATTGAAAACATTTGCAGCAGAAGAAGTCTCATCAATGGTGTTGACTAAAATGAAGGAAACCGCTGAAGCTTATCTGGGAAAGGTAAATATCTCGTGAGTTCACAAAGCCCTCGTGAAATTAAACTAATTAGATATAGTATTATAATGGTTATATTGTTACAAATGTTGCTGGCAAGGTACTGAATTGTCTAGAGAATGGGTAAATTTGGTAGAATTTGAGAACTGACAATGATGTAAATTTTGATTATGATTAGTATGATTATAATTAAGGGCTGCCTTCCTTGGACTGAGTCTTTCTCAATCTTCTATTTAATTTACATACAAAATCTATTTTAAACCTGGATAGAATTGACTATGATGAAGTAACCTATGGATGAAACCTGATTATACACAAGGGCTGCCTTCCTTGGACTGAGTCTTTTCTTTGAGAACTGTCCTCTAGCTGAAGTTTTTATTAACAAATTAAACTGATTTATTGTTTCTATTTACAGAAAGTATCGGATGCTGTTGTCACAGTTCCTGCCTATTTCAACGATTCTCAAAGACAAGCCACTAAAGATGCTGGTACCATTGCTGGTTTAAATGTTTTGCGTATTATCAACGAGCCTACAGCAGCTGCTATTGCCTATGGTTTAGATAAAAAGGTTTGTTCTCTTTCTGTTATTTCTAGCTAGAGTAAACATTTTGTGATGTGCACTTGTAATATATAGAAGATGATCACATCTATCAGAACTCTGTATCTGTGGTTTATTACAAGTGCTAGATTATATTGACAAATACCCTCCATACTTTGCCTATATCATTGTATGGTCCCTTTAATTGTCAACACTCCTAATCTGTATGAAAAGTCATTGGTTGGATGTCGACACTATATTTATGTGGTAACTATCTCTGTTTACAGGTTGGAGGTGAAAGGAATGTCCTTATCTTTGATTTGGGAGGTGGAACTTTTGATGTATCTATTTTGACCATTGAAGATGGTATCTTTGAAGTGAAATCTACGGCTGGTGATACTCATTTGGGTGGTGAAGATTTTGATAACAGAATGGTCACCCATCATGTTACTGAATTCAAGAGGAAACACAAGAAAGATATCAGTGACAATAAAAGAGCTATTAGAAGATTAAGAACAGCTTGTGAAAGAGCAAAGAGAACCCTATCCTCCAGTGCACAAGCTAATGTAGAAATTGATTCTCTCTATGAGGGTATTGACTTTTACACCACTATTACCAGAGCTAGGTTTGAAGATTTATGTTCAGATCTGTTTAGAGGTACCCTAGATCCAGTTGGTAAAGCCATCTTAGATTCTAAACTTCAAAAGAACCAAATCGACGACATTGTTTTAGTCGGTGGATCCACCCGAATTCCCAAAATCCAGAAGTTGTTGAAAGATTACTTTAATGATAAAGAATTATGTAAAAGCATCAACCCTGATGAGGCTGTAGCTTATGGAGCAGGTAGGTTGACATTACAAGCAATATTTTAGAGAGTTGCACTCTGGTAATGATTAGATTTCCAATAAACACGTTCGCAGTGCCTTGCAGAAGTTTTCTGAACTTGCTGTATAACTATTTGGATGTATGAACCAGATCAATAAACTAATGAGTATTTTTATGAAGTAAATGTTGGATTAATATGTAGATGAGCTAAAAAGCATTATTTTAATTCGGGTAATGATTAGTTTTCCATGAAACACGTTCGCAGTGCTTTTCAGAAGTTTTCTGAACTTGCTGTATAACTATTTGGATGTATGAACTCGACAATTCAATATTTATTTTCCTTTATTTGTTAATTTATATTGTTTCCTAAATTCTTTTTATTTATTTTTTCAGCTGTACAAGCTGCCATCTTAACTGGTGATAAATCTGAAGCTGTCCAAGATCTCTTATTGTTGGATGTAGCTCCTCTTTCTCTTGGTATTGAAACAGCTGGTGGTGTGATGACTCCACTTATTAAACGTAATGTGACCATCCCTACCAAACAAACCCAAGTGTTTACTACATACTCTGACAACCAACCTGGTGTCCTGATTCAAGTATATGAAGGAGAAAGAGCCATGACGAAAGACAACAATTTACTGGGTAAATTTGAACTCAGTGGTATTCCTCCAGCCCCACGTGGTGTTCCTCAGATTGAAGTAACTTTTGACATTGATGCTAATGGTATTCTCAATGTATCTGCTGCTGATAAGAGTACTGGCAAAGAGAACAAAATCACCATCACCAATGACAAAGGTAAGTTTAATACTATTTTCCATGAAATCTTATTTGGAATGTTGTGATGAAGTTGCCATTAAACACGTTCGCAGTGCCTTTGAGGCTTGATCTGGCCCAAGATTCTAATTTTTTGGCTGTCTGAACATTTCCTTAATTGAACTAATGAAGTAGCACTGTTCAATAAAAGAGTTTAAAACATTTGCATCATTATTTTAGGTCGACTTAGTAAAGATGAAATTGAAAAGATGGTTGCTGAAGCTGAGAAGTACAAGAATGAAGATGAGAACCAGAGAACCAGGATTGCTGCCAAGAACAGTTTGGAAGGTTATGCTTTCAATATGAAGACCACTGTGGAGGATGAGAAGATGAAAGATAAGATTAGTGAAGAGGACAAGAAAGTTATCATTGATAAATGTAATGATGTCATTGCTTGGATGGACTCAAATCAACTCGCTGATAAAGATGAATATGAGCACAAACAGAAGGAAATTGAAGGTGTATGCAATCCAATTATTACCAAACTATACCAAGCATCTGGAGGGGCTCCCGGTGGTATGCCTGGAGGTATGCCAGACTTCGGTGCTGCTGGAGCTGGTGCAGGAGCTGCTCCCGGTGGTGATGGATCTGGTGGGCCAACCATTGAAGAAGTAGATTAAACTTATTGCCATGCATTCATAAGTTAAGAAAACATTACTGCTTTCTCAACTTCATTGTTACATTATTTATCTCCTAGTTTCATCATCACTCATTAAAGATCAAAATAAGGTGTATTCAATAAAGAATACATATAGCTAAAGTTATTGTGTCCTTCGAAAGTAAAAGTTAAATTCTGAAATGTTTCTAGTTTTTGTTTTTTTATCTTGAATGTATAAATTCATCTATATTGATAATCATACGAACAGTAAATAAATGTGATAATTTGATTTAGTATACCCCACACTAAAAAGTATTTTCTTATGTTGTTGTTATCAACCTAATCTATGAGTGAAATATCAATATGCACTGAATATTCTCCATTAGGAAGGCTGCATTTAAAATGTCCAGTGATAATTATCAAGCCACTCATTTGTAAATGCCTCATTTATCTGCCAGTGGTCTAAAGCACAATAAATATTAATTGGTCTTGGTTCGGGTCAGAGCTGAAAAGTGGGGACCAATAAGTCTGGATGATTTCGATTAACTACCAAGGTCTTTTAAGAACTTTCTTAAAGTCGAAAAAATCTGAAATCTGAAATCGTTTAATATAATTAAGATAGCTTGCGAGGCAAGGTAAGATAGGCCCACTGGCAGCTGTCAGAAATGATAAAATCCGTCTTTAGTGACTAAACCACGAATTTTCACATATTGAAGAAACTTTATTAGTTTGAATTCAATTTCATAAATATATGCCAGTAATTTATGCTCAGTAATTCTACAAAAAAATTTCAAAATCGATATCAATAACCCAAATATAACAAACAATTAAATCACACAGCTCTTATCAAGGGCAAGAAAACAAGTTCTGACACGTTTTAACAAAGTCTAGGGCAATATCTCAAAAACCGTTTATCGAAAATGTGTTAAATTCGATCTTGACCGAGATCTTATCAATGTAAAGCACCAAGTTTTATCAAAATCAGATGAAAAGTGTAGTCTCTATAGTGCTCACAAGAAATGTTCACGGACAGAGGCGACGACAATATACGACCAAATATTTATGTGGGCGTATAAAAATGAATTATTGCTCTTTAAACAAACTCCTCGAAGGAATATTTCTTGACAATTTGGTGAAATTTATCGCCCAAGATAGATCCCTTTGAAAACTCGAATATGCACGATTGGAGGCAAAATTTTTAACGGACTTTTAAAGATGGGTTCCCTTATTTTCATTTATGAAAATGCTAATATACTTTCTGATAGAACGTAGAAGTGTTCTAATGACTTGGAAAAATACCATTGACCGATCAAGAAGGTCAAAGTCTTTTTATACGCCCACGTGAAATGGGGCGCGTATATTGTCACCTTGTCCGTCCGCCCCCTTTGCTCGTAAACACTCTACAAGGCACAATTCTTGATTGATTTCGACGCAATTTAGTATGTCTGTTTGTAATCACCCAAGGATGAACCCTATTGAAAAATATTTAGTATGAGTTATTGCCCTTGTTCTTAAAACGCTCGTAAATACTCTAGAAGGCGCAATTCTTAACGGATTTTGATGAAACTTGGTGTGAGTGTTTATCACCCAAGGATGAACCATATTAAAAATCGAAATATAATTGGTTATTACCCTTGTTGTTGAAAATGCATTCAATTTGTAGCACGTTCAAGTTTAAGCCTGTAAACACTCTAGAAGGTCCAATTCTTAACAGATTTTGGTAATATTATTCAGTATCGCCTCAAAAAGTTCAAAAGAAGTGTAGCCGAAGGTTGGATATTTCATACTGGTAATTGTTACCATACTGCCAAATATTTTCATTTTTCTTAATTTGACACTAAAAAAAAACCCATCTTTGACAAAACTTGGTCAAATTGATCATTATCACCCAAGGATGAACTGATAACATCAGAATATATTTAAAGAGTTATTTCCCTTGATGATAGAAATAGGTAGGACAGACTTCTTGGCGGAACTAAACAAAACTTGGTGAAACGGTGGCTCAACTACTACAGGTACTAGTTGAACCAAATCCAACCACCCCTCCACCCCAAAAATTGCAGGGCCTAAATATTTATGTGGTTTAAGATTGGACACTCTGGAGGATCAGAGAACATAATGTTCAGTTATATAGTTATTACCCTTGTAGAGAAACTAAAAGGCACAATTCTTGACGGATTTTGACAAAACTTGGTAAAATTGTTTATCAACAAAGGATGAATACACGGCCCGTCACCAGGAATGAATTGGTGCTAGGACTCAGAACTCATTTCTGACAATGTTGATGTGCCAAAAACATATCAAAATCTTTATCTTTTTTGATTTTGTACAAATAGTAAGACAATGTAAATGAATCAATCTCTGCTGAACTTGTGCTGGGGCTTAATTCGCACTTGCTGATGCCCAGCTCCCACGGACCACACCCTAACGGGACTGTCTATTTCGTGCTTTTTTCGCTGCAATCATTTTTTATGTCGGGGAATATAGCTTGCGCGATTTCATTTGACCAATGATACTTTAGTCTCAGAGACGGGAATTCATTTAGCTTAGCCAATCAGTACTATTGCACTGTCGTGTGTCCAGAATTATCCGTGTTAGGGTGTATAATTGAGACGAGTCTCAATGAAAGCACTGGCCTGTGCCACAGAGCAATAGATACCGTACGTCTATTAATTATGTGGTCCGTGTTTGAATTAAGATACTCTAGCTGAGATCTATAGAAAAGACATAAAGAAATAGTAAGTAAAATTCCTAGTTTGAAGTATTTTTTAGGTAATTATAGAGGCCTATGCGATTTTCTGACAATTCTAGTTCTTCTGAAGATTATTAACATATTTTCAAGATTAAAATTATCCTCCCAAAATGGCGCACGTCCCTTTAAATTATAATGGTCAACAATTTATGCTGGGTGCCTCATCACCCTCAAAATTAACAATTTAGGGGTAATTAACTCTCAGGTTAAAACTCCCTAACCTAAGTAAAACTAAAAGCGAACACCAGAAAATTTGTTTCTACTATGATCTATAAACCAAAATCTGATTTTCGGTAGAAAGTATTCAGACGGAATTGTGCTTTGAAACAACGTGCAACCACAATGGTACTGTCTGTACAGTCGAACAAGGTTTTTAAGGGAAGATAACTCTCAGCAAAAATATCGCCGATTTACTCGCGACTACAAAATTAGCGGGAAATAAATGTCAACAAAAAATGGTGTGAAATAAAAATGGAATTTGATTAAAACCGATAACTGTCTTGTTTGAATTTGATAACTCGTCCAATCAAGTAAATATGGTTTAATCTGTTAAAACATATGCTTGTACACCTCTGCGTTGATACAGATATGCAATATTTTATCGTGGCTTACTAGCCTTCTACGGGGTTAATGACACTATTTCATTGAATAGAAATATTAATTCTAAAGTAGGACAGTGGTGTAACCTATTTTCGTGTTTATAAGGATTCAACACCGAATTTCGTCAAAATTAAAAAACGAAATTTTTTTTTTTATGTTCTAGATGTTTCCTTAGATATTCTACAAAATAATTAAAATTAGTTTGTTTCGATTTTCTTTATGAATCTTTCACTTTGACCTTTTCACGAGTAACCAACTCGGCAACGGCAGCAGAATGTGTCACCTATTTTCGTGTACAATGTTTGATCTATAAACAAGTCGAGAAAAACACGTAGTATGGATACTGGATGGTACAATTAACTTCTCTTAGTATTTACCTTGAATATCAATTCATTATAACTAGTGACAATTCCTTCAAAGGACCACGCTTTAAAAAAAAAAATAGTGACTGACAAAATAAGATACGTAGCGTGAATCCGCTAGTGGATCATGTGAGGTCGCACGAGGTCGCACAAGCAAATTATTAATCATGACCAGAAATGCACGAAAAATAGGTTAGCACGAAATATGGTTACTTGACTGTACTGTAGTAAGTCTTAGATGGTCTTGAATGGAGATGAAATGAGTGTCATCTGACACCCAGGCCCACGAAGTTGACAGTATTTTCTCCACATTGCCCATATTGTATTAATATTGACAGAACTTCAAGGGATGGGGCTTCGACACTGCCAAGACAATGACCTATGGTTGGACTATGTTTCCACAGTGTCAATAAAATGCCATGGGTCATATTCACATGTAATATTCTGAATGAAAGTGTATTTAAGGTTCAAATTTGAAATATTACCACAGAGTGCTAATACTAGGCTTAAGATCGTAAAGGAATTGCTAATGATTAGCAATTGCATGGACTACAGTGTTGTATATGGCTATGGACCTGTGTTAACTTTAGATTGAAAAATTTATCACACCAAATCTATTTAAAATTTGGCTCGCTTTTCATTGAAATTTGGTAGCATTTCAATATGTTCCACTTGTGGATTTAAGGAAGATGTTAATGTTAACAACAACGTTAATTCCTTACGATTATAGATACCGGTACCATAAGTTTCGGTATATTATGGAACGCCATTAACGCAAAAAGGGCAGTTCACAGATTTTGAATTAGTCAAGCTGTTGAAAGATTATAATCTAAATTCGACGATACTAGAATCAAGTCTCGAATTAATACCAACTCGCAAATTTACACTGTTTCCGCAAAAATCTGGTTATGCCGGCTAATGACACCAAGTGACGCAAAGTAATACCAACTCGTATATTTATGCCATTGAGGGGAAGTTATGCCGTCATCTTACACCAGGTAGCGCGATGTGTCAAAGTTCATAGAGCTATAAATAGAATAATACTGACAATTCCAAAACACTTTCTGTTTTGTGCCTTTTTCTAAATATAAAATCAGATTGTAATAAATACACGAAGTAAGAAAAATTCAACCAAAGTTCCATAGTATATTCCTAGATTTGACAGATAATCCTCACGGAAGAAAATACAGTTTGGTTTGATTTGCAGATCGTCTTGATCAAAGGAAATATTATATTGCAAAAGTGCTCATTTTAACTTAAATTGCACTTCGCTATGTGCTGAATTTCTTAATAATGTATATTTATTGATGAAGTTGATATATAATAATAGCAAAAAGAAATTACCATTCTGAAATAGTTTAAGGTACCATACTCACCACTACCAAATTTTACAGTTCGATAGAGAAATGAGAGGATTGTGTAAACAGATTGGAAAATGGTGATGCATGTTGAACTTCAGGCAACCTGTAGTGCTCTGGGTTATTTAGAAGGAAAAAGATATATCAAAGAACCAGATTGTCTAGGTAAGCGAAACAAGCTTATTTTTTGTCAAAGTGAAGTTTTAATGACATTAAATGTATTTGATCCAACAGGACAATATTTTTGCCAATTGACAGATCGTGCAGCGGCCCCAAAATTCATTAAAGATGTTGAAATCAAGGGGAAATTCTAAGAAAGTTCAGTTTTTTTAATGTCAATTCCTATTTTATTGGTATTTCTACTCGACAGACGATCTTTGTACGTCGTCAACAAGGAGTGCTGTTTGGAATAGCCTCAGATGCAAGTGAATCAAACCCCCTAAAATTTATAAATTTTAGCACTACAATTACCCCTTATTTTTCGTCAATGAGTGCTGGACAGCCTGAATTAGGAAATAATAAACTATTAACTATGTGCTACCACTCTCATTGTTCTACACATAATGATTAAATAAGCTCACCAAGATGAATTAAACAAAACACAAGTTGGTGTGAGTGTTCGTAATCACCCAAGGATGAACCATGTTGAAAAATCAGAGGAATGGAAAAATATTTAGTACTGTATGAGTTATTGCCCTTGTTCTTTAAAACGTGTTTAATTTTTGTCTTGTAAGCACTCTAGAAGGCACAATACTCGATGGATTTTGATGAAACTTGGTGTGATTGTTCGTTATCACCCAAGGATAAACCCTATTGAAAATCTGAAGAATCGAAAAATATTTAGTACTGTATTTGAATTAAACAAAACAAATTTTGACACAACTTGGAGTGAGTGTTCCTAATCACCCAAGGATGAACCATGTTGAAAAATCAGAGGAATCGAAAAATATTTAGTACTGTATGAGTTATTGCCCTTGTTCTTTAAAACGTGTTTAATTTTTGTCTCGTAAGCACTCTAGAAGACACAATTCTCGATGGATTTTGATGAAACTTGGTGTGAGTGTTCATTAACATCCAAGGATGAACCCTATTGAAAATCAGAAGAATCGAAAAATATTTAGTATAAGTTATTGCCCTTCTTCTTGAAAACGTTTTTTAGCTGGTAAACGCTCCAGAAGGCACAGTTCTTAACAGTTTTAGACGAAACTTGGTGTGAGTGTTCATAATCACCCAAGAATGAACTCTATTGAAAATAAGAAAAATCATAAAATATTAAGTATGAGTTATTGCCCTTGTTCTTAAAAACCCATTTAAGTTTAGGTCTGACATGGAAGTGTCTAGTCATTCATTTGCATGGGACAATAAAGAAAGGCCCTGTGTGCTGTGCATGTTAAAAATCCTTCTACGGTTGGAAATAAAAAAAAAAAAGTAGGCAAAATTTCCCTCATAGCACACTGCATGGCATGCTTGTCTTCATTAGCCTGATAAGGTGCAGAAGACAAGGGCGTAAAAATTTCTTTCATTTCATTTTCTCAATGCATGATGGTTCATAGTTAAGGCTCTTTTTTAGAAACTGTAAAAGATTTGATAAGATTTTTAAAGAGAGAAGATGATACATGTGATATTAGAAGACAACTAGGACATGCTGGTATAGTACAGAATGATTTACTACAATTAATCAAGTACTATAAAGATGATGCTGTATTATTTGATACTGTTTTACGGTTTGTTCATATCTTCTTAAATACTGCATGTTTGAAATTTCTCACTTATGGACTGAAGACATTCAGGTTGTGTTGAAAATTCCTCATAAACATATTTAGAAGACTACTTCTTTAAAAGCTATCAGGAGCTTGATTAAGCATGGTTTAGCATTGAAATTAGGCTGCCAGTAAAAGTTTGTTTTCTACACTCATCAGTACAAAACTAAATAGCTAATCTTATCAACACAAAATTCCAGTCACCTGATCTTGAAACCTTTTATGATTTCATCTATTTTGAAGAACAAAAATATCAACCACAAAAATTCAATGGGATAACATTTCTATTAACATTGACGTCAGGCCCTGTATTCTCGAAACGATTTTAGCGCTAGGATTTCCTAAGTTCTTTTCTTTTAGCATTGATTCTAGGACATCCTAGCGCTAAGATCGTTTCGAGAATACGTGGCCAGGACCTTCAAAAGTGCCCTCCACTGTTGATATTATCATTGACAAGCTGAAAACAAAGAATGATCTGGCAACTGCAAGGAACTGTCTCTATGGTTTTCTTAGCTGAGTTTTCTGCCCTGCAAACTTGGTGCTGCAGATATTATTGAAATAGTAAAGACACTTTCTCTTGGGTCTTAACTCTTAGTCCAGTTTTATACTCTAACTAAAAGTAAAACACCAAGATATGTTTTTAATATAATACCTATAATTATATTTCAGATTATTGGTAAATCTAACTCAACCAGCTTATTTGTGTTTTAATAACCAAATACCAGAAGATAAGACATTAAGAAATTATTATTTAGAAATTGAATCTCATCTGTATAACTATAAAGAGGTAGGTTATGATCAAGTTTGAAAATATCTGTACAATGGAATCTTGCTCTTGTCTAAGATGGAACTTTTACTTTCATGATTGTTCATTGCACAGAAATATTTCTTGAATGTTTATGGTGTTTATAGTCAAGAAATAAATCATAAAATGAAGTTAACTAATGAAAAATTTACATTATTTGTTAAAGGCATTTGTAGATGAAGAATTATTTGCTGTTTTAACTGAAAAGATTGGAGATATTTTGAAATTGGTATGTTTTTTTCTTTCAAATTAAAGAATTTTTCGAAAAGTTTAATTGAAATGAAAAGATCAAGATAATGAAAAAAGTATATAGCATTGGAGAATAAGAGACTTGCTGCACTATTTTGATTATAAAAACTCTGACCCTAACAGTTCCACAGACTGATGCAAATCTGTGTTTAAATTTCAATCTCTTTTGAGCTGGACCAAATTGTCTATTTGCAATTTATTTTCTTTGAAATTCAAAGAATTCATCATCATTTATATCCATGATTTATTCAGTAAATGTTTTCATTAGTGAACTGTTATAGATGGAATTGAATGTTTTTATTTGTAAAGGATTGGGAACACAGACAAGAAGAAGATAAATTAACTCTAGAGAGAATGTTAATATTGTTACGTAATGTTTTACATATAGCTCCAGATCCTTCCATGGAAAAGGTAAAAAACTTTGCCCTTGTGTAGATGAAACAGCAGTTTAATTGTCTACTACTTCTGCACAATTCAAACTTAAGATTTAATTTTTGTCTGTTTGGAATACAACTATTGGCTGTCATACCATGATTGTAATTTACGTATCATTTTAAGCTCTCTATGGTTGTTGAAAATTTTATAAGTAACATTAAAGCTTGATAATTCATATTTTTCTTTTACAGAGAACAGATGATGATGCTAGTTTACATGATCAAGTTATCTGGTAAGAGCTCATATTGTTGTGTTTTGGTTGTTTTAGCACATAAGATCTACTTTATATTATCTTTTGATGTGTGTTTTATTTGACATGTGTCTTTTATAAAACTCTTGATTAGTAAATATAAACTAGAATCACCATTTAAAGTAATGTGTTTATTTTGTAGGGTATTTCATGTGAGTGGTATGGAAGATATGTTATTGTATATTGCTAGTGCTGATGATGAGAGACAGTTATGTATGCATATATTAGAAATTATATCTCTAATGTTTCGAGAACAGGTTAGTAGTCTAAACAGTTATCTAGGTTGGATTTTATAATGGATGACTAATGCAACATTTTGATTCTGTCATTATTAAGCAATGAAACCAAAATAGTAGAGCATTGAGAATATATAATAATAGGTCAATTAACAAAGTTAGTACATTATAAAAGAAGGCCACTCATAGTGACTGCTGATAACTTAAGTTTTACTACACATGTAATCAGTCTTCACCTGTTACCTGTATGTGTAATGAAACGTTCTCTTTAAATGATAATTAGAAGGTTATATCCATAAAACTGTTGTTTCTTAATGTGCTGTGATACTTCTAAATGTATTACAAGGATTACTTGTAATGAACTCTTAAAGGAAAACAGTCTACCTAACCTAACATTAAATTTAAACCAACTGTCTTTTAGTGATCAGCATCACTTTTCACATTGAAATTTGGCGTCAAATTGATCCAGGACACTCCACATTCAATTAAATCTTAGTTTGATTTTCTGTAATTTTTTAAAATCATAGTTTATTCACTTTATTTTCTGTATTTCTACCTAGAAACCAGAAGTATTGGCCAGTGCTGGAGTGAAAAAATCTAAATCAGAAAAAGAAGCTGAAGAAAGGTATTTATTTATCATTGTGTATATAATTTTAATAGGAATTTCTAATTCTTTTAACCTGAAATTTATCGCAAACACTTGGTTATTTGTAAATATGCAATAAACTTAATTTGATTAGTGGGTTTTGAATTATCGCCCCTCAGTTTTCATCTGATTTATGTGAAATTCGGTGTTATCATTTATAATGATGAGATATTAAGTTATTTCTCTTGAAATCAAAATTTGTTAATGCAATAGAGAAATTTTCATCTGATTTTAATCAATTTATATTGATAATGATTTTCATTGAATGGAATTTGAATTATGGCCCTTGAATTACTAAAAGGGATGTCAAAATTTGTACATGAATACGATAAGAGACTGTTAAGATTTTGATTGTACATTTTATGTTACCTGTAAATGCGATAGAGGTGACAGTTAATTTCAGAATTTGATGACATTTTGTGTTAGTTTAAATCAACTTTATCTGTGATTTTTGGTACGATTTGACCCAGATTGGTGACCGCTCTTGATACACTAAGAATGTATCAGGGAAGTGGGCGTATCTTGCTAGACAACCACTTGTTAAAATTGTATTCTACTGTGTACATTGATATTGTTTTATTTTTTGAATTTATTCTCTAGGGAACTAGAAATGATTAGAGAACAAGAAAGAGCTAAGAGAAGAGCAGAATTCTTAAAACAGAGCTCAAGGTAGTGATATATTACAACTTTGATATTTTATATAATAGTTCATTTTAAAGCTTTATAAATACCTCGAAGATTTATGAATCAGTTCATTTTGAAACTCTTTGGGATAGTTCATTTTTAAAATATATAACTTTATTTTGAAGCTTCATCACAAATAACCTATCAAAAGTTGATCTAGAAATGATAAAATAATAGAAGTTATTCTAAAGTATTTATCGTTGAAATGTGATGTTGTATGTGCCTGATTTCAGGAATTGTTATATTTTGTAGACATTCCAGATTTGGTGGGACCTATGTTGTTAAGAATCTAAAGTCTATAAGTGAAAGAGAGATGATTTATCACAAGGCTAAAGGAGATGTTGAAGCCATTACATTAAACGATAAGAAACGGCGAACCAAAATAGCCAAAAATAGACAGCCAATCAAAAATACTGAAGTTTGTCGTAGATCTACATTAAGTATACGTCTGTGTTTAAAAGAATTTTGTGTGCAGTTTTTAGAAAATTGTTATAATCCTATTATGTTTGCTGTTAAGGTGAGTTGTAAATGGCATGATTTTTTACCTTTATTAAAGATTCTGAGAATATGTTCTTGTTGATTTTGATGCATTGCATCAGATCTTAGTTTGGAGATCATGTATGTATTATCAGAGAAAGACCTATATGGTAAGAGCTGCCTTCGCTGATTTGTGTTTTTCGGATGGAAAACCTCATTTGGATAGCTCATTTAGGGATGGGCTTGAACTTGAGTTTAAAAACGTGACATATATGAGAAAGGAAGCCAGCTCACTGAATAGGAGGGATAAATAAATAAAAAAAATACTTTCCACAACGTTAAGACTTTCACAATTTGTAGTTATCTACCATTGATTAATATTGAATTGGAGGAAACCAGTAAAATTGATAGATAAAATGAACATCACTCAACATTTCCGAATGCAGAGGCAGCAATTTTGTTTAATGGTGAAATATTCAAAACTATATAAGCCAGATGATTATTAGAATGTTTGCATAAAAACTTATAAATCTCTCTTTTTGACTCAAATATTAATTTCACTTTAGATAAGCATATGAATGTAAAAAACATTACATGATTAGAGTACAAAATTTGTTTGTATAAAGATATCTAACTGCTCCTTTTGATTTAGAATATATTATTTACAGGATAACCTAGTACGAGAGAAAACACAAGATCATGATGAAACATATTATTTATGGTCTGTCAGGTTTTTTATGGAATTCTGTAGATTTCACAGTAAACGTGTGGAGTTGGTCAGGTAAGAAGAAAATCTTAGATATCTGAGTGCAGCCAATCTAAATTCTTAGCTTTATATGTTTGTGATTATTTTAAAGGGATGGTTTCTAAATTTTTGTTTTTCAGGGACACTGAGGCCACCAATTTGCACAGTTTCAACTTTCAGTCATACATATGCAATTACAAGAACATTTTACTACTTTTTGTTTATAGAAATTGACTTGAAAAGTAATTTGAATTGATATTTTTTTCTTTTAAAGTGAAACCATGTCAACTACAACATTTCATTATATCTATACTAATCTATTAAATTATTATGAAATGATGATAACAGAGAAAAAAGAGGCTAAAGTTTGGGGAAGAAGGTATGTGGGTTTCGATGTATTTAGTTTCTATATTCACCTTGTGTATTTACTGTCATAGATATATTTGAATTCATTTGATATGAATAGAAGTTGAAGACGAAGCTAGACTTGAAGATGATCAAAAGACTACAACAAATTATGTTTCTGCGATATATAACAATAATGTCAATAGACAGGCTTTATTGACGTAGAAAAAGCACCTTGTCTTTCAAATGGTATGATTATCGGATGCTGTGGTTTTGTGCTTGTTGAAGATCTCTTGACAGTTCGAAAGCATGAAAGAGTAGGCTTTTGCTGCTGTTTTGACAGAATTGTCTTCAACGGCCAGTTTTTACTAGTCCAACCTGGAACAGAAAAATAGTGAGATATTTCATTCAATTTTCAGAGTTATAAAAACTATTTGTATTCAATAGTTATTATTGATAATTTTTCAGAGCACATTTAGCATTAAAAGCCTATCAAGAATTGATGTTAACATTAGATTCCATGGATAGATCTGGTAATCCACAAGTAATGGAAAGTTCTAAAGTTATTAAAGGTAAGTGAAATAATTTGATATAATGAAATATATCAGCCACTCAATTACATGATAAATATACCTGAGAGACTAATGAAACAGTTGTTATGTTGTATTATATGTTCATCATACATTTTACATTTAATTTTGTTCTCATCATCAAAATTATCTTGTAGGTAATTTATTCTATATGATGGAATATAGAGATATATTTGTTACATTATTGAGAAAATTTAATGAGAGTCAAATGTCAAGGTATGTTTTTTTTATTTTCTTGTTGTTTAAAATAACTAAGTAATAAGAATTTAATATATTCATGAAAAATTCATGAGCTGAAAGGTAGGAACAAAAGCCTTATGATTCCATTATATTTTGTTTTTATTGATCAGTCATATTTTTTTTCAACTAAAATAGTGACAAAGAATTGAAAATGTATGTTTTCAGGGCTTATCTAAAAGATCTTATTGAGAGTACACATCTATTTGTTAAGATGTTAGAAGCTTGGAGTAAAAAGGGAACTCTTGTTGTTCAGAAGAAAAAAACAAAGAGGAAAAAGAAACCTAAAGGTAAGATTGATCTCTCTTGAGACATGACATATCTTGGGAAGGGGGTGTTATCTGACAATGGTGTAGAGGCAACCCTATCTGAGAGAAAAAGTGGTAATAAACACTGACTCATAGGAAATTGTCCAGGATAAAGATTAATATATACATTACATATCTATAGATAAATATATCCATGTTATTATCCATGTGTCATGAAATGTATTTGATATTTTTATTATAGAGAAAAAATCCTCTAGTTCTGTAGCTACTGGACCTAGTGAAATAGAATTAGAAGATATGTGGGATGAGATATCTAGTGATCTATCTGCTATGATACAAGGTAGAGAAGATATACCAACAGATATCTCACCATTTGATGCTGCTTCAGAAGTAGATGTTGATCAGCAAAGGTACAACTTTGACAAGCAAAAAATATTTGTTCACATGCAAATAGTTGAAATAGTATCATAATAAGCTGTGCATTTAGTACTTTCATCACAACTTGTAAGATTTACTACTATAGAAATAAAGTGGATGCCTTATTTATATAGTTTACATTGTACGTGTATGTGCAGAAATACCATCGCTTGTCTATAACATGTACAACTAAACTTGAAGAAAAACATTTTGATGTTATATCGTTAATTTATAACGTTAACGCTTGTATGTTAATATACAATATTCTGAAAGACATGGTCCAGTTTGCTATATATTGAAATGTTTTCAAGATAGTGATAGCTATTGATAAAAATGAGAATTAAAACCAACAACCTGTGTCTGTAGATAAAAATGTTTTGATGTCTTGTTTCAGAGTTGATGCTATGATTCGTATTCAAGATACATTAAGAGATAAAAAACCTGGTGAAGCTTTGGCTATATTTAGAGCAGCAAGGTATGCTTGTGATTAAGATTTATTCTCCAATATTTTATTGTTGAAGCTGAAACAGAATAAACAACAATACAAAGTGCCACTCTGCAGCTTGGTTTGTGGATAACAATATAATATATTTTGAAATAAATAGTGATGTTAATGCTAATGTATTATTATCTTGTTATAGGGAAGTTTGGCCAGAGAGAAATGAATTTGGTGCCTCAGATATTTCAGCAGAAGAAGAATTTATGGCTATAAGAGAAGTATTTCTGTCTCCATTACCAAGTAGGTTCATTGATCTATTATTGTTAATGATGCCTATCAGAATTCTGTATGGTTTCAACAATGGTTCTTACTATGGTCTAGTTATCCAGGTCACATATTTTTTAAAAAGGCATTTATTTCACAAAGCATTAAATGGTTAAATTGTTTCTAAACATAAAATGATTTAAAAGGGCAGTATGCAATTTTTTTTCTCTCAAAAACATTAATAACTGAAAGTATTTTTTCTTGATCAAACTAAATTTTTTATAAAGAGTTAATTAAAAATTAAGTAGAGCTTAAACTAAGTTTGGTGTTGGGCCTCATAAAGACATATACATAGAAGACATATTCTGTACAATTATGTTTTTGACCTATGAAGAAACATAATGTCCCTTTAACATGTTAACAAATATTAATGTATCTGAAAAAACATTTCTTGATATATTGAATCTGACATAAACTCCCTCTGTAAGTTTAGTTTATAACATATAATTGAAATAAGCCAGCTTAGAAATTGAGTCATTCTGTTGAACTATATTATATTTAATATATAAGTAGAATAGGATCTTACTACTTGATGAATATAAAATAATGAGATTGATTTGAATGTAACTGACATGTTCCCAGTAGTGTACTTCCTTTCTATAATTAAGCCTACTCTTGATATCAGAGTTGTAGATTTTTTTATTATTGCCAGTCTATGAATGTTCAAAAAGGATAATGGACAAATTAAATTTGATTGATTATTTCTTTTGAGTTTTTGAAAACTCAAATAAGAAATTACTAACAAATCTCAATTTACAGTTGAAAATATATTGATTGGCTATTTATGTGTATCAGGGACGCATAAAGATAGCTTTTATCATCTAATTTATCTTAATTTTAGAAAAACTTTACCACCATTTAGTGATAATGACAGTCCTTGATACACATACATAGACAAGAAAAACATTTTTGCAGTCTCTTTAAAAGATAGATTTTAAGTAGTGATAAATATTTTTAATTTAATTACTGTTTCTTAAAAATTCCACTAGAAACATAAAAATAAATTTGGCATTTGTTGATTTCTGATCATACACAAAAAACTTATATACACACTTAAGTCAGTTTATTCTTCATCTAAACTATAAATTTTCATTGTAGTATCTAGTTCATTAGTAATGTCCTCATTGGGTCTTGATGATGTTGATCCCCTTTCAGAACGTGATCTCGAGTCTTTACGCGATGGTTTAGTCAATGTAGCAACACACTGTGGTACATCACCCACAAAAAATACCACATCACCATTTTCTTTATGATATTGTAAAGCGCGATGATACACAACTTTCTCGCGTCTGCGACAAATTATTATGATAATGATGATTATAACCAGTATAACAAATAATGTTAATGTTGTTGCTATGATAATGATAATTAAATTATAATTACTATATCCAGCTTTCACTTCTGTCAAATCATCATCCAGTAAAATGCTATCATCTGATTGATTAAAATTTCCTGATAGATTGTAGGATATATATCCTTCTGCTATTACTGGTTCAATGTCGGCCATCTTGTTTTTGTCATCCTCTGTAGTATAAGAGATTTGTGGAGTTTGCTTTATGGTAGTGAATTTGATGCTGGAATTTGTTTGAGTTTGATCATTTGTTGTGGATTGTGGTGTCTGAGTGGTCAGAATATTTTGTACAGTTGTTGTTATATTTGTTGTCTTCATTTCTGTTTTTTTGAAAGTTGTCAATAGTTTTGGTCTCATTGTAGAAACTGCATTGACATTAGTCTTTTTGGTGGTCATTCCAGCAAACTGTGATTTTTGCAAATCCAGGATTCTTTTATTATGTAGTTCTGGTGGAGTGGAACAAGTCACATCTTCTTTCATCTCTACCATATCTTCATTAAGACTCATCCATGATTTCAGCCATTTCAATTCTTGATCACAATGCCACCTGTTTCCAACAAGGTTTATCTTTTTCAAATTAGGAAACTGTCTCATGGTATTACTTTCCATGGTTTGAAGATTGTTATCCATAAGATTTAATTCCACCAAATTCTGAAGAGATTTCATCATTTCTGGAGAATTTAAAATAGCTTTACTAAGACCTTCACTCATGCTTATATCCAATATTTTCAAATTTTGAAAATTTTCAAAAATATTTCCTTTAACTGTCACATTAGATAACAATATTGAAGCCAAGTTTAACTCATATAATGATGATATTCCAGTAAAACTGTTCTTCTCAAAAGTATTTATAAGGTTGTGTTCTAGTGATAACAATTGTAAATTCTTCAATCCGTAGAATGTAAAACCATTGAGTTTAGTAATTTTATTACTATTTACCATTAATCTATGTAAATGTTGGAGATTTCTGAATAACTTGGGTTGAAGACTTTGGATAGAATTCTCATTTAGAACTAGCTCTGTCATGAGAGAGTTCCTTGGAAAGTCTGCTGCTGATAATTTGGTGATGTTGTTTTTGGCAAGGTAAACATTGGTAACTGAGGGTGAAATTGGTGATGGAAATTTGCGTAATCTGTTACCATTTAACCACAATTGAATTAGCTTTTGTAGACTTTTAAAACTGTTAGGGGCAATAAATTCTATCTCATTTTCATCTAATGCTAATATCTTCAAATAGTTTTTATTTCGAAAGTCTTTTGGTTTGATTTTTGTGATGTTGTTCTTAATAAGTTTGAGATGTTCAATAGAATCAGGAAGACCTCTAGGAACAGTTGTTAGTTGACATTCAGACATATCAATGTAGGATAAACGTCTATTTTTACTCAGCAACCTGTCAGCGTTCTTCAAAGGATTATCATTGAGTGACACAGTTGAAAGCATACTCAGTGGTCGAAACACATAATTCTCTATTTTCACTATTTTGTTCTGAGAAAGATTAAGTTCCATCAATTTAGGCACCATTCTAAAATCAGGATTTTTTAAAACTTGAATGTTATTTCCATTTAGATCCATATTTTGCAATTTATTAGGAATTTTGAAAACAGCACTAAAAGAAGTTAAATAATTATTTGAAAGTTGCAAGGTTTTTAACATAGGTAAATTGTCAAATAGGCCTTCTGGAATTGTAGATAAAAAATTTTGAGATAATTTTATCACCTCTAGCTTGTGTAAATTCTGAAAAGTTCGTGGATCCAATTTGGATATTTTATTATCATTCAACACAAGATCAGTTAGTTTGG
Organism: Lottia gigantea; assembly: GCF_000327385.1. Lineage (NCBI taxonomy): Eukaryota > Metazoa > Mollusca > Gastropoda > Lottiidae > Lottia > Lottia gigantea. The sequence goes on along the minus strand of NW_008707225.1, from coordinate 1,666,632 downwards.
TCAAATTGTGAAACATAGTTGGATCTATGTTGGCAATATCATTACTGCTAAGATCCAAAATTTCAGTATCCAATGGAATATTGGCAGGAACAAATTGTAACTCTCTTTTGTAACAATTCACAGCTTTATCAGTTAAATGACATTGACAGTTTGAAGGACAAGTTTTGGCACTGTAGATCAGATGACAAAAACACAGTAACACCAAAATGATCTTCATTGTGTCCGATATATATTTCCAGATGACAATTCTTAATCCATTAACTATAAGTAATGTCCATAATATTGTCCATTTAACATTGTATGAGATTATTTAAATAACTAAGTCAATAATCAGAATATTTAGACTATTCAATCTCAACCTATTCACCAACTACAGCTAATAGAATATAACATTGCTGTCAATGGTTTTTATCAATTTTGTTCTCATTGAAAGGAGGTATTTAAAAACTGTGGTATCAAGTTTCACCGACTCGGGAAGTTGGTTAAAAATTAAAGTATGTTTTCCTGTCAATTGTAAGAAGGAATTACTTTATATAATTTTGGTGTTGTTTTACATCCACTTCAATAGTGAGATCATATTGTTGGAATAAATTGATAAAACTTAGTAATTCATGGTTATTATCAGTAAATTCTTGCAAATCTGTTAAACATAAACATTTTCAATTAAGATTTAGGTAAAAAAAGGTGCCTACTTGATCTTTATTATCTATAAAAATTTCTTTTGACTTTGTAAAAACATGTAAATTGATTGATAGAGAAATATTAACAGGCAAAACCAAGTAAAAGAGCCATCAAAAACTAAAATTCATAATTCAGAATCTACTGGACATGCTGGATAATAATAATTATTCGCCCACTGGGAGCGTATATTGGCTGCCCCGATCAGTCCGTTGGTCGTCCTAAACACTCTGGAGGTCACAATTCTTGATGGATTTTGACGAAACTTGGTGTGAGTGTTTGTAAACACTATTGAAAATTCTAAAAATATTCAATATGAGTTCTTGTTCTGGAAAACACTTTCAATGTTTAGACTGCGAACACTCTACAAGACACAATTCTTGTGGGATATAGACCAGACTTTCTGAAATTGTTTATTATGGCCTAAAGACAAACCCTATACTAAAAAAATTAGTTATTGCCCTTGTTCTTAAAAAAGCGTTCAAGTGTTGACTTGTTAACATTGGTGAAATTGTTTGTTATACTCAAATTCAAAACTGCCAGTGGGCGTATGTTACATTACTTGGCAAGCTATCTGTGTGAATTGAAGAATTGATAGTGACTGTGTTGTAAAAAAAAATGAGTTATTGCCTTTGTTCTTTGTAGGACCTGAAACAGAAACGGTGCCAGAAACTGAAGAATATGAAGAAGGTTACAATGAAGGTATGATTATGAGTAGTAATGTATAACTATTCACTTTGTTTTCAGGAGAACCTCCATAAATCATTTGTGGGAAACTTCAATGTTATGTTTCCAGAAATCTGCTTACTGCTTTTCAATAATAAATAATTGATAAAGATAAACTATTGTCAATTGAAATAACATTAAATTCATCCCCTTACTTTATTTCAAAAAGACGAGACCAGAGATCTCTAATATGATTATTGATTTTTCAGTTGAAGAAGAAGAAATGGAATGTACTGAAAGAGCAGAACAATCATTTGATTTTAAAAACTATCTGAATACGTGAGTAGCCCTTTATTTGATTATAACATTGCTGGATCAAATACATTAACTTAAGAGATGATTATATCACAAGCTATTTAAATATTCTCAAAGCTTGCATTTCATTTATGTTAGTCTTAAAAATTTTGAAAATCTTTTGTTTCGTGTCTTGTGGTTGAAGTCATTGCCCACTGTCATGCATTCAATTAGGTAGAATACTATCTGTATGGCAACATACTATATTTACTAATTCAGGAACATTTGGCACCATTTCACTCTTAAGTCTTTTCCAGAAAGTGGTCCATAAATATGGATAACATGATCTGAGTTGTGTTAATTAATGCCTTATAAAGTAATCTATTTGTTTATAGGTATGCTAAAGGAAGTATCATGAAGAGCTATGGATTATTATTAGCTGAATATCAAACTAATACAACTCATACCAACCACTGTATTATTAAGATGTTCTATAGAGTAGCTATAGAGTTAGGTTATATAGGAATGTTATTCCAAGCTTCTATATTTCGTACTTTTCAATTGTTAATGTATGGTCCTTATATCAAACTACCAAGATACAAGGTAAGATATAGTCCACAAAGTTTTATTGAATTTTGGCTCAGTTACAATAGGCAATGAAACAAGTGTTTTTAGCAAGACAGGATTAGCTCACCCTTCTGGAACACGTTGCCACTCTGCTACAAGGTTTGTCAAAAAGGTAGTCATTTAGTTATTATGATTATGTAGGAAATGGTAAAATTTGGAACCTATCTTATCAGTCATTTTGTAAAAGCTGCAGAAGGAAATCCCAAGATATTTATGGAGATATTATTTTGGAAGAGCAGTCCTGAAGCTATGGATATAATACATGGTTATGGTTACACTGCAAAGTAAGGCTTTTATTAACATATTGTGCTATATTTCGAAATAAAATCAATAGTGTATCTTCAATCTTCCTGGGGGTGATATTTAAGACTTACAAGAACTGAGGATTGGAGTGATTTTTCCAGTTACTGCCCTGTAAATAGAAGAATAACTATATTCTTTGTAGGAATTCAGGATATAACTCAATTTTTAAAACTTTGCGCTAGAGCTAATGTGTAAATTTTGAAATATGTATTCTAATGATATTTGTACGTTATAGTAATAAAAGTAAATCATCATGGACAGAAGAACAAGAACAGGAAGTATTAAGATTATTTGAAGAGTCTAGTCAAGTTACTGATCCAGGTATCTGGTTTTTTTTTTATCTTTTTTTTTTCAATAAAATCGATAATGTTACAGACAAAAAAAAATCTAGATAGCAATAAATGTTTCCTCAAGTTTTACTATAAAATCTTGATAAATTGTCAACTAATACATTGCTATGTGGACATATTATATTGATTGATGATAATATTACAGAGAAAGATGTAGCAGATAGAATCATGGAGAGATTAACTGACCCCACTAAAACTAGAAATCAGTTGATACGACAATTAAAAAGACAAGGTTTAATAGATAGTGCTGCTGATTTAAAAACTAAAAAGAGGTAATAGTTGGCATTCTAGATTTTTTGATGAAAATTATTTTTATTTTTTAGTTTGCAAATTGATTAATCAGGATTATACTAACGATATCTGTTTTTGACGGAGAACTTTTGTATTAAAGCCAAAGAGACCACTATCAAAAGTTAAATTTTGAACTCTGTACCATATTCCTGTGAGTGCAAACAGCATTTATCTTCTTTTGTTGCACTTTGTCTTACAATATGTATATATACAATAAAGTAAATGTATTTAGCTAGAAAATAAAAAGAAATGTTAAATTTCTAGGTATGATACTACACAATGGAGAGAAGAAGAAGAGTTAGTTTTAAGAACATTATATGATAGATATAAAGATTCTGATGGTAGGAAATTCATATATAATACAAATATTTCTACGACAATATGCCATATACTGAATGAATAGTATAGTTAAGAATGTAAATGATATTAGTAACCTTAGATTTCTAGTGTGCTCATTGGACAAATTAAAATGAATGAGTTCTAAAGTAATTGTGTCCTGTTTGTATTACTTTTTTTGGATCGCTTTAAATTTTAGTTTTCCTAGTTTAATGATGAATACAAATTCACTGTAAATAGTACTGGATAACGACCTATTAACTTAAGGATGGTTTGTAACAAAGTTGTAAGTTGGTAATCTTGTGAGCACATAATTTTCTACAAAGATAACAACTAGGTTCTGGAGGCATTGATCTTTCCCAGATGATCCAGACCTATTTACAGCTGGAAGTTATGTGATGGTTGATTATAATGATATCGTGTTTGTTTGAGAATAATTATGTTTTTATTTCAGATCCTATTGGTAATATATTAAACAGTGATGATATTAACAGATCTAAATCTCATGTTATTAGTAAATTAATAGAGTTAGATATAATCTATGATAAAAGTCAAGTTGATAAAAAACATAAAGCAAGTCGTAAAAAGGCCTCAGTACAGTGGGAAGAAGAAGATGAGATAAAATTAAGAGCCCTATTTGAAGAACATAGACATGCTGAAGGTAACCAAAGTATTTATTTTAAGCAGCTCACTGCTGTGGAGAAGGACTAGTAAAGACAGTTGCCATTTTCATTGATAAGTGAAATATTAAATTATTTTAAATGTACTATGTTTAATTGTAATAAAGATAAAGGTTTATAAAGTTCAATGTCAGTTTTAAGCACATAAGACTATTATTGTTAAACAGAATTATAGTAGCAATGAATAGCTGAAATAAAGCTGTTTTTGCTAGTGAGAAATTAGACAAAATATACCAGACAAAATATACCAGTACTGCTTTTAATCCAAGTAAAATTTTCAATTTCAGAACCTTTAAGAGATATTCTATTATCATTAATTGGTAAAAGTAAAAATCAAGTTATAGACAAGTTAATAGATTTAGAATTAATCTGTCATAGAGCAGAGATTGATAAAAAATATAAAAACAAAAAGAAGAAAGCTCAAAAAGGTCAGTACATATCATTCAAACAATATTTTAGCATTGTTTTGTTGTTATATAGAAACACACTTTCTTTCTCTACATTTACTTTGCTCAAACATAAAAATATTTGTGCCATAATTTGCAATATGTTTGCTTTTCATCACTTCGAAATATCTAAAATAAAACATTTTTGTTGTGCTGTAGACGTGTGGGGTAATTATGATGGAGAAGAGAACCTGCCTGATTTCTCCAGTAGTGATGAAGAAACCAGACAAAGAAGATTAGATTGTACTTCCAATTTATTAGAAAGAGCTCAGAATAGTGATGAAGAGGAACACAATGAACAGAGTGATAAGAGTGCTAGTGACAGTATAAGTAGTGATTTAGATGATGCAAGTGATGATGATAGTGATCATGGTGGACATGATTCTGATCCATCACCAAAAGGCCCTTCATCATCTTCTTCACCTGTTAATATGAAAGAGATGATTAGTGATATTGTTAAATGTGGTAAGTATGGTTAAAGTTAAAACTGTCAAGGTGGCATTCAGTTATTTTGAATGTTTTCATGATCAAACATTCATGAGACTCATCCATGATTTTGAGCCAACAGTATACTAAATCAATGCGCATTTGAAGACATCAAAAACGAATTCACATCAAAATTTACATTGACATATTATTCTTTTTTTGAAATAGGTTATAAAGATCAAATGAAGTGGTTACAGAAATCATTACAGAGAACAGCTGCTAACAGACAGAAAAACAGTAAGTTCTCTTTTAAATTATTAATTGATTGTGTATTTTGATTATAAAACTGGTGGGATGAAACAACAGACCCAACAATAAGAATAAGAAATCTGTAGGTCTAAAAAATTTCTATGACATTTTACATGTATTTCAGAATTTGTTTGAGTTAACTTTTGAAATACAAGCAGAATTCTGAACTTTATTTAATTAGTTTCTTTAAAGTTTTTGTGTAGTACGACCATGTAAATATTATGTATTATTTTGTATTTCCAGATAGCCGTTTACCTATAGCTGTTGTGCCTTTAACAGAAGAAAATGAAAATGCTATGGAGGATGAGAAATTTTTAACATTCATGAGACATATTGGATTTTCACCACCATCTAACGAGCAGGTTTGTAATATTCTCGAACACTCTGTTAGCCATTTTGCAGCAATCAAGTCCTCATCTGCATTTTTTTTTTATAAGTTTGAAAAGATACCTGTAATTTGGAGGTCATTTATAATTGGTTGACTGCCATGAAAAAAACTTTGTATGATAATTTAGATTTGTTTTAATAACCTGGCTCATTTCTATACTTTGTTCTGATAAGATAAAAATGAAATCAAGGAAGACTTTAAATTGGACATGGTAAATACATATAAATCAAAAGTCGGGGGTTATTATGTCAAAGAAAAAAATAATCTCTAAATAATTTAAAAGATAAGATACTTATTTAAGTACTGGTACTAAAGATACAGCATCTTGAAGTTTGTAAATTTGTCTGCATATTTAATATAACATCAAAGTGGACCAAAGCAAGCTTAAGATGAGAGTTTGAAGCTGAGATTATATATATTGTGGTATTTTAGGAAGCATTTTGGAGAATACCTGGAGAGTTGTCACCAGATGAATTGACTTGTATAGTACAAGGTTTAGAGTTAGATGATAATGATGAACCTTCTAATGCTGATCAAATACCTACTTCACTTCTTCAACAAAATAAACAGTCCCATCAAAATGACAAGAAAAAAGCTAAAGAAGAGAAGAAATTAAAAAAGAAGCAAGAGAAAGAAAGAAAAGAAAAAGAAAAGAAAGAAAATGCAGAAAGGAAAAAGAAACTGAAATCTAAATTAGAAGCTCTGAAAGAATCTCGTAAAAGAAAGAGATCAGTGAATAATAATGATAGGTAAATACTTCTCTACACTTTACATAGGCTATTATTTTCAGGGTGGAACCATCCTTGTTTATCTTATATTAATAATTATAATATCAGAAATTCAATATCTTTGATGATAGGGATGTGAGATACCAATCTCCAGACTCTAGAAATCACTGAAAGGAATGGTGAGCTATGGTGGATTTGAAATGATATTAAATGATTTAAGAATTTGTTTAATTGTAACTTATGCTTTTTTGGACTTTCAATGATAGTTCTGTATGCTTCAAGATTTCCTTCACTAACTTATATAAGCTTTGATGTTTCTTCCATTTACATAATGTATAGTCAATACTTATATACTGTTATATTTCTAGTGATAGCAGTGATGATGAAGTATCTAAAAGGAAACAAAAACCAGCAAGAAAAGGTAGAAAAATCCAGAAGATGGTGGATTCTGATAGTGACAGGTAATGTATAAGTGTTTATACTAAAACTACCTTCAACACTTTTCAAAACGGAAATAATACTTCTAGTTCGCCAATAACAACTGTATTATGTTACGCTGATGATTTTTTTTAAAGAAGCTATTAGAAAAGGATAAGAATCCCTGGAGTTAACAATAAGATATCAATGTTTTTGTATATTTATTTCAGTAACAAGATTATCAAACTGACTAATGGACAGGAAGAGAAAATGTCAGAAAGTGAAAACAATAATAATTTATCAATACATAGAAAGAAGTCACGCACATTACAGTCTGACAGTGAAAGGTATGACATGACTCTATTTCTTGGGGAAAAAATGTAATTGTGTAGATGTTAATTATTCCAAATTCTTTATGTTTTTTGACATTTCTTTTCATGCCTTTATTTTTAAGATAGTATATTTCAATATTATTTCAGTGAAATAAATAATGAAAATAAGGATAAGAGTGATAAAGATGATAATAAAGATGATGATATAGAAATGAGTAATACAGATTATAGATTACAGTTACAATCTGAGAGGTATTTACTTATTTAAGATCATTTTCCTGTATTCAACATTTTTTCTCCTAATGAAATTTACATTTGTTAAACACAGTCGCAGAATGGCATAATGTGTTCTGGATTGGTGAGTATTCTCTTGATAGTATCAACTGCCACAGTACTTATATCAGTTAAAGTTAAACTCAATAAAACTCCGCCCACTGCTCATTCTTTCTGATTCATTTTTAGATAACTTATCTTTTCTAATCCATATTGTTATTTGAAATAAACCTTTCCATCCTTAGATGTTATTGGAACCAAATGCACAATTTTCTCTGTGCCTAATTAGTGACTTTCTTATTATTTTACAGTGAGGTAGAAGAATCTCAAGTTAGTAATGAAAATAAACAGTCAACTATAAAATCTGATAGTGATAGTGATGATCAACCATTGAAAAAGACATCTGGTAAGATAGTTGATCATGTCTTAGTTTTGGTGTTGTTTACCAAATTGAATCGGATTGAACAAGACTTGACAGAAAATTCAACAACATAAATGATAAAATTATAAAAGTAAATGCCCATAACAATAATATTATTAAGGGCTATGGTATGTCAACAGGATGATAAAACAAATTGGATGACTCCATTCAAACCATCAAAATAATAATTCTGTAATAATTTTTCTTTCAGAATCATTTCCAGCCACTATGTTAACACAAGGTACAGATTCTGATTCAGATGTTAATGATCATATACCATTACGTAAAGTATTAAAGAAACAGATTATCTCAAGTGATGAAGATTGAATATATATCTCTGATAAGAAACATGCCCCAAAATAAAATATTTGAACAAGATACATAGTTGACTGTTAAGATTTTCTAATGTCATTAACATTTTTATAATGAGGAATTAAGAGCCAAGTGTTTTTGTTTTGTTTTTTTTGTTGCAAAAGAATAATGTAAATTTCTGTTTAAGGCCAGCTACCCTTAACATAACCCACATAATAATATATATTTTATAGATTCATAAATGATTATATGTGCTTTTTATATCATTAAACAATAACTCTTTCTTAATTTAAATATGATTATTTTATTCTCATCCACAAGAGAAGGCAGCCTCATCAAATCAGTGATTTTCATCAAATTTAAAACTTACTGTTCCTTTAAAAGGATTTTTGTGACAAATGATTCATTAATAAGAAAATATTTGTTGGTTCAGGGGTGCCTGTAGCATTGTACACAATAGGAAAATGAACGCATTCCACTTCACCATCCTTGCATGAGGTGATGGGATGTTCCTAATCTTCTCAATAATACAGTACTTTTTAATTTACAAAATGATTTTATTAATTATATTACAAGTTAATTAGAGTATAAAATATTAACAACAGATCTGGTAAAAATAGTGCCAGCTATCTAGGGCATATCTTATATATACAAATTTAAAAAACAGGGATAACTTTTACTCTCTCAATCATTGAATATCAAGTTGTCAATTTTAAATTTCTTTTAAAGAGATACTACGTCTTAGAATAAACATATCCATCATTAGATATACCTGGTGTCATAAAAAACTTAACAGGATCCTTATATAATCCGATAAATCCAAAAAACTTAATAAAATGCAATTAACTATTGAAAAACGCTTAATATTATGATTAAGCGTTTTTCAATAATTACTTAATTTTATGAATTTTCCAATTTTCTAGATTTTACAGGGATTCTGTTGTAACTTTATGACACCAGGTAAGTTCACTGATGATTATATACTCATATTGACCATTCTTCAGAATTAAATTTTATGTTCATTTTGAGACATAGTATCACTTTAAAGCTTTATATTAATAGGAACATATTTTTAAGATAACAGATGCCCAGTAACTGAAGACAAAGAGTTGGCCACCTAAAAAGTCAATTTTGTAATAAAATTCTAAAAAATTTCCCACTCTCAAAATGATTAATATAACAATTACCCTGTACCATCAGTTCACTTTGGAGTTATTAGCACACAGTGTACAACATCATAAATCATGGTGTTATAAGGTGTAATTTTTTCTGAACACACATTATGAAAATTACAATTGATCATAGTTGGCAAGGATTGCAACCCTGATATTAACAGCTAGACCAGCATTTTGGTCAGTTTGTCTCCAACCAAACCTTTAATTTTACAGTATATGCACAGCAAATATTGTAGTTTAAAATTATAAAATATCACAGAACTAGTTTGTGAACTAATGACAAAAAAATCAAGGTTTGTAACACAAACAGAACAAAACGATGATAGCAATATTATTTAACCTGATGTAACAATTATAAAAACTCAATATGGTAACAGGTCAAATCTACCATAATTTTCTGTTTTTAATACCTTTTGATTTTTTGGATTTCTCACCTAAAGCCCGATCAGATAGCAAGTTTCAAACCAATGTAACCTTATCTATGTGTTTGTTGATATTTTTGTATCAACATCTTCAGAGTTCTATTAGGTATCAATGATTTTTGAATCAATAATGAATTAGTCATAGGACTTCTATCTTTAGTTTCCATCCATGCTTTGATTGCCGATTTATCATACGTATAACCATCTGAAATTAATATACAAGAAAATTAGCTATTGGTGTACAAAAATTAACTCAGGGGAATAGAACTCTTGCAACATATTTTGGTTGCTTTCTCTATTCAGTGTATAACCCAAACTCAGTTTACATGCTTAGATAAACTCTTGTCATAAAGTTGTCTCCCTGCATACCACCCATATGCAAGACCATTCAATAAATACTTTTCACTTAATTTTATTGTCAAGTAGAAAATTCTTTATTTGACTCTGGTTGTATACTATTAACTTACCTGAGGCAATGACTGGTTCTACCATAATCTCTCTAGTAATAGGACATAAATATTCATCTGGTACATCTAAAAAACAAAACATCCATTAAAAATATATGATCTCTTTTCATTGCAAACATGATGTAGAAAGTTGGTATAGGTAGGTAATTGATATAATAAAGTCAACAAATGGTATTAGAGTTGATAATTAATTAATATCAGCTGTGGCTTGTTTCTGAAACCTACGAATTGTTAATTTAATTCAAATTTAATACTACATATTTGCCTCCAATACTCTTTTAAGAAGGAATTATTCTTTTATCTCTGAGAAGTCTGGTGCATTGAGTTCTTGTTACATCTGTTGGACAGATGTCTACTTTGGTATGCCATTTGACCAAACAATTTCCCCAAAATGTTGACATTCTAAGATTAACTGTGTTACCTTTATCACATTTGTCATGTTTATGTTTGAGTGGACTGGATTCTAATTTACTTCTACTGCGTAATATTTTATTACGATGACCTAATGGTGCTGTAATAGAAATGACATAAAAATTTGTTATTTTATCTAAAATATGGCATCAGAATCCCATGGCCCTGTCATTGCAAGTCACTAAGTCACAGATGCATTGGATATATTATTGTTGGTTAAAAAGTAGAATTTGATTGAATCTTTAGGAGACCGTAAAGACATTTTCACCATCCAAATGCATTGTCTTAAAATCATGAACTAGGTAACTTTATAATAAATGATATGTATGTTTTGATATATAAGTAAATAAGAAAGCAGCTCACCTATTCCTAAAGCAGATTGTAAATCATTAGTATTTAAAGCTAATAGTTCAGCACCATCTATAGCTTGAGCTTTAAACATATCTTTATAATCCTCTAAACCTAGAGAGCTAATCCAATCACATACATCATCTACAGACCAACTTAATATATCATTGTCTGTAGTAACTGACTGTATATTACTGGTACTTGCTTCTGGTTCTTCATAACCTTTTAATCCATCTATAAATTATTAATTTTCAAACCTTTTATTCGCTCATTTCATTATTTTTTCTGCCTATTACAAAACTATTAGTCTAAAGAGGATAAAATGAAAGACACTGATCTTATATACATGTACTTGGAATTTGTATAAACAAAGAGTATCTAATATAAGCTTATAACACCTACTCATAATATATGTTGTGTTGGTTAACTTCCACACCATAACTGTTTTATCATTAGAACCTGAAGCTAACATTAGACCATCTCTTGAAAAGGCACAACTTGTTACATATCTACAAACAAAATCATCAGTATATCAATAAACATAAATCTAGTCATTCTTTTCCTAGAATCTAACAAAATCATTATAACCGGGAAGTTTACTTTAAGTTTTAAACCTTGTCATTCTTTACTTAGAATCTAGAAACAAAATCAGCAGTATATTACTTAAACTTGAAAATCTAAATCATTATTGAAATTGGTTCAAATTAAAGATGAAATAAGGCAGCACAGTTATCTTACCTTGAATGTCCTTCTATTGTAAATAAACCTTCACCTTTCAACTACAAGTTCAAAAAATAAAACAAATATTATGTCTACATTTTGTTAATTGGTGTAGATAGGAACATGATCTTATTCAAACTTTACTTTAAAGACTTTCTGCAAGACTATATGGAAAGTACCAATTGATGCAAGTTCAGCAATTAAGCTGCACTGAAAATTACTGCGGCATATAAACAAATCAATAAGAGCCATTGCAGAAAGAAAATAATCTTAGCATTTACAGATCGTATGAGGGTATTGCTAACAAATTCATTATAAATAACAGTTTTACTTACAGGATCCCACAATCTGATAGTTTTATCTATTGACCTACAATAAATATAGTAAAAATTAAAAAAAAAAAAGATTTCAATTTTCAGATAAAAACTTAAACAATTCAGTTATGAGTATAGAGTTTATAAAGTCAGAATGGTGGTATACATACCCTGATGCTAACAAACTACCATCTGGTGAAAAACAACATGATAGTATAGAATCATTATGTCCTGGTAGGGTATCTCTTAACTTTAATAATACAGCTGGAAAAAATAACATATCATGAATGCAATTTCCATTTAGATTACAATGCAATGCAAATATCTTCAAATCATGATTTTCAAAATTTCCCAAAAAATTCCCAATAAATAAATACCGGTATATGTATTATTCTGAGGAAATGATATTCAATCATGATGTAAATAAAATCTAGAAAAATAGTAAACTTACTGGGTGAGCCTACTTCAGCCATGAAATGCCATATTTTAATACAATCATCTTTACCTCCAGATGCCAATAGGAAACTAGCTGCTGACACAGATGGTGTCCCTAGACAATATATACAGACACAAAATAACAGAATTTAACGTTTAGAAAATTTTATTATAGTGCCAGTAATGATTGTTTATCACTCCATTTACAGAAGTATCCAGTGTAGGCTTAAAACCTACAACTGCACATTTCTGAGAAATTAAAAAAAAAAATTGACTGCGATAAAAGCATATTTCAAATCACTTACGTTCAAGGAGGCCCACATACGGTGCATGAATCAAATCAAAGTTAAGAATTTTACCTCACTCAATTACTAAATGAAATTTACAAATTCAACGCTATTGGCCTACCTGCAGTTCCAAATGAAGGTGAAAATTCACAACAAGTTACCCCTAGATCATGACCATCTAGTTCAAAAGATAAACATCTACCATGACCAAAGCTGGCATCCCATGTCCTCAGATCTCCATTACAACTACCTGAGACAATATAGTTATTATCTGGTGTGAAGGCTAATGCCATAACTGATTCATCATGACCTTGTAAAGTTCTACAAAAATATTTTATATTAAGTACTGTCATTGTATGTTCAGTTTCATGATAATATTTGTAATGTAGACTTTACTTGTGGAAATCTTCAGGTAGCTGAAATTAACATAGTTTTGAAACGATCCACAGTCTGCTACTTCAATGGTTAAAATGCCCTATAGTATGAAATAAAATTGTTATTTCTATGAAAATTATTCAACCAATATTACCTGACAAGTTTCTTCTTCTCAATATCCCATAAACACAAGGCATTATCATCACCACCAGATGCTATCAGAGTAAAATTAGGCGAAAACCTACACACACGAACAGCACTTTTACTGGGATGTTCAAATATAGCTATCTGATCTCCTGTCTTAGAGTCATATAATATCACTTTTCCATCAGTTGAACAAGTAGCAAACACAGTCCCAGACTTATTAAACGTACAACAGTTTACAATATAGGTGTGAGCAAGTAATGGTGAACAAGGTAACTCTGAGAAATCTTGAATGTTCCATACCCTCACGGTTTTATCACCTGAACAGGTTACAAGTTCTTCCTTACCAAAACTCACACAGGTAACATCCATAGAATGTCCATGAAGAGTTTGTAATAAACTGGCTACCATGTTGGACATAATTTGTTTCTGAAAAATTCAAAATTTATCAAAGATAAGCCTATAATGGTTAAGAGATTGAGTAGCAATAAATGTGATTGTGCCAATGTTAGAGAAGGGTACCTTCCGTGACATTGCGGCAGCAGTTATAAAGCAGTGACTCAGGAGTGAGACTGCAGTAGGAACAACGAAACAAATAGCATCTTATATCACATTACGTTATAAAGATTTATTTGATTTCTTAAAGTTTAACTTTAATATAAGTCAAAACCACCTTTTACATACATTTATAATAAAATTGTTACTTCGAACAAAGCATATTTAACAGGAGTTTTGTTTATTTCGTAATAATATACAAATAGACTAAGTTTTAGCAGCCATTTTGTAATATTATCATGTGATACGTCATGTGATCTCATAACTTGTTCTCGTGTGACACGAGAAGACGACAATTTAACACGATTCTTCACTCGTGTCACTAGGGTTCAGAATTATTCAAGTACTGCCTATGTAACATTTGACAAAAATCTTATCCTCCCTGCTATTTGTCTTTTACTAGACCATAAAAACACATGTACAAATCTTTTTGTCCTCTGAAAGATATTAGATCAGAATATTCAGTGCACATTTACTGAACATTTTGATTAGGCTATGGATTTTTATTTTTCGATCCATTTTCAAAAAAAAAAAAATAAATCAGAAGACGACAAAACTTGCCGTGCAGCCATATATCATGTTATTAATCTTAAAATTACGTATTCAGACCTCACCCAGCTTGCTGAAGGGTAAGTATAGGCCCCTCCCTAGTTTTATTAGACGATATGTTTTTATCTGACACTCACGCGTCAAACAGCAATTACAAACAGTTGTAGCCTACCTAACGGCCAACTTCACCAACTACCAGTCCTACAATTTCGCCTGCTACCAGTGCTATAACTTCACCTGCTACTAGTCCTGCAACTTCGCCAACTACCAGTCCCACAAATTCGCCAATTACCAGTCCTACAACTTCATCTACTACCAGTCCTACAACTTCGCCATCTACTAGTCCTCTAAATTCCCCTACTACTAGTCCTCTAAATTCCCCTACTACCAGTCCGACAACTTCGCCAACTACCAGTCCTACAATATCACCTACTGCCAGTCCTAAATTCCCCTATTACCAGTCCTACAACTTCCCCTACTACCAGTCCTACAACTTCACCTGCTACCAATCCAACAACCTCTCCTGCTACCAGCGCTACAACGTTTCCTACTACCAGTCCCACAACTTCACCAACTACCAATCTTACAACTTCATCAACTACCAGTCCTACAACTTCATCAACTACCAGTCCTACAACTTCACCAACTACCAGTCCTACAACTTCACTAACTACAAGCCTTACAACTTCGCCTACTACCAGTCCAACAACTTCGCCATCTGCTAGTCCTATCCTACTACCAGCCCCAAAACTTCTCCTACCACCAGTCCTACAACCTCACCTGCTACCAGAACTACAACCTCTCCTACTACAATTCATACAGCTTCTCCTACTACCAGTCCTACAACTTCACCAACTACCAGTCCTCCAACTTAGCAAACTACCAGTCCTACAACTGCACCTACTATCAGTCCAACAACTTCGCCATTTGCTAGTCCTATAACTTCTCCTACTACCAGCCCTAAAACTTCTCCTACCACCAGTCCTACAACCTCACCTGCTACCAGTCCAGCTACTTATCCTGCTACCAGCACTACAACTTTTCCTACTACCAGTCCCACAACTTCACCTTCTACCAGTCCAACAACGTCTCCTGCTACTAGCGCTACAACTTCACCTACTACCAGTCCTACAACTTTTCCGACTACAAGTCCTACAACTTCACATACTACCAGTCCTACAACTTCTCCTACTACCAGTCCTACAACTTCACCTACTACCAGTCCTACAACTTCACCTACTACCAGTTCTACAACTTCACCAACTACCAGTCTTACAACTTCACCAACTACCAGTCCTACAACTTCTCCAACTACCAGCCCTACAACTTCAACAACTACCAGTGCCACAATGTCACCAACTACCAGTCCTACAACTTCAACAACTATCAGTGCCTCAATGTCACCAACTACCAGTCCTACAACTTCTCCTACTACCAGTCCTACAACTTCTCCGACTACAAGTCCTACAACTTCACCTACTACCAGTCCTACAACTTCACCAACTACCAGTCCTACAACTTTACCAACTACCAGTCCTACGACTTCATCTACTACCAGTCCTACAACTTCTCCTACTACCAGTCCTACAACTTCACCTACTACCAGTCCTACAACTTCTCCTACTACCAGTCCTACAACTTTACCAACTACCAGTCCTACGACTTCACCTACTACTAGTCCTATAACTTCACCCACTACTAGTACTATAACTTCACCTACTACCAGCCCTACAACTTCACCCACTACCAGTCCTACAACTTCTCCGATAACCAGTTGAACAACATCTCGACCAATAGGTACGTTAGTCAATATTTCTGACATAATTCTTATAAAAGAAAGCTTTTTTAGAACTATTATTAGTGGTGTGCTTAAAGACTTATATTTTTTGTGTTGAATAATAACTATTTTATAGTTGTTGATGTAATCTAGATCACAAATGGAATGTGCTATATTTTTTGTTGACTGTAAACTAAAAACTACTTAAAAAATAACAAACAAAAATGTCTATAGTAGGTTATTCATTAATTTTGATATCCATTGTTAGACACTGAAATTGAAAGATAAAGTAAAACAAAGCATAATTCTTGCAAACAATTAAACATCTAAGAATAAGTGATGACTCGATGATTCTGCCGATGTAATATTAACAAGTCTCCATTTGATGCATGTTGCATGATATAACATATAATTTAATGTTAAAAATATTTAGAATTTTCCATGAATTTTAAAGGGCTATCACTTACGTAAGACCTGCCTCAGATGGCAACTTTTGTTTTGTAATTTTATATTGAAATTTTAAATTGTTCAAGTGACTGCGACGTTATAGGTGGTACAAAAGATTGCACCCAAGTGGCGAAGATGAAAAAAATTCAAATTGCAGTAGGTACTGCATGGTATATTAAATCCATATAAGAATCTTATAATGTATATCTGTCGTGGCTCAAAGGAAGTTTGGTCATGTCCTGTCTTGCAAGCTTTCCCCGGCATGGTCATGATTGCGGTGATATTAAGTATATATGGGACATTAGGTAACTGAATAATCTCGAGAGCAATAGTCATGCTGAGCACCGTTAAAATGTGTGTATTGATGAAATATACGATTTATAGGCTGATCTTATAGTTTTTACTGAATATATTTCTTATCTTTAAGATGGATGTACAGCCGGCATGTTTAAATGTATAAACGAGTCGATTGACGTTATGACGGAATCACTGACGTGAGTGGAGAACTCATTGACGGAGTGACGGACTCACTGACGGAGTGACGGGTGAGGTAGAACTGATTGGTAAAAACAGCCATCAATATATGTAATGGTATAGCTGATTGTGCTAATGGCTTTGATGAAAATACAAGTATATGCACACCAAATTCATAACAGAGTGGGAAACATTTTTCATCCAAATTCATCATTCAATATGTTTCGACATACAAGGGCTATCGAGTTTTTGGATATTTTCGATACATAATCAATGCTCCGAAGTGAGAATTTCAAGGGAGGTAATATTGTAAGAAAATGTTTTTTCAATCAGAAAGAACGAAACCCTCCGCCAATTTTTTTATTGATGGTTTTGTTGATTGTGTATATAATTTTTATTTTTTTGGAATGTAATGCATTTTCAACCGCTCCCCCTCGCAACCCCGAAAGCAAGTTCTTATAACTATTACTATCTCACTACTACAGACATAACTGCGCCAATTTCATGTCCTCAGTGCATATTGGTAAACGCATTTTAAATCTCGATGTCCAACACAAATCAATGTACATGTATTTATTAGACATTAAGGTAAAATGACATCGATATCGTGGCATTCGTAACGTATACAATTTCCCCTTCATTGTAAAATACGGCGCATAAAAGTAGGAATTAAAACTTCATTTAAATTTATTTCATTTTTTTAAAGAAAAATCTGCTTATCGTCTGCATACGAAGTCTCACTGATCTAATCTATCTTCGTTTATTGTGGTGTACATTACATTCTTTTCATAAACTACGTGGTCCCTTTTAGATATGTAATATATTATATACTAAATATACAAAGAATGACTGTTATTATTCTACCCTTTCGCCCTTTCAATCTGAATGGATCAGACCAATGAATGTGTGTAGAGTATGTCGCTAGAGAACGAACATAACAATTCTTTTTAATGTGACAAGAGAGAGTGTGTCTTTAGAGAAGCCTTTAAGGGCTTCGTTGCCCATATAAACAGACAAAATGGCGGCCACAGATAGTGATTCCATGCATGATAGCATGACCAGATTACGTATGAAGATGGTCCAGCAGGTAAATAAAATAATATTCAGTAGAAAGTAGATTTTATTAGCTTTATAATGATATAAGTAAAATTCTGATAGATCAAGTTATAGCCATGGTAACACCACTCCCACATACCGTTGGTTTAAAGGGGTGTTCCTTCATTATTAATAGGCAATAATCAAGACAATTCGAATGGATCTTTGGATTTGAGAGGCCACGAATAAGGGTAATATTCCTAAGAGATAGAATTGTCCTATGGAGGTATCGCTGAATATAACTCTGAACATCGATGAATCGGTCAATGGCCATGGTATATAAACATCTTCATTAATGCCACATTTAATTCGTTGTTAAAAATAGTTTCTTAATCCAACTCAGAAAGATAAAACATGAAGTTGTATTGACACACAAATGAAATAACAGTGGATAAATTATAGTGTAAGAAAGCAATTCAACATGGAGATGTTGACAGGCAATAGTTATTGATATCTTTCTAATAATCTATAACTAATTACTAGTCATTATTATTCATGTCTTCTCCGATAATCTTCAACATTGACCGTTATTGAGATACATTAAAATTAATCATTAAACACGTCCACAGCACTTTAATTCACATTGAACTTCTTGTACCAGTTTATCTGCTGCTTCTATTGGTATTGGTACTTTTTCTGCAATGGTTTAATACAGAACTATTAAAAACACAAAATAATCAACAAAGTCATTGAACTTTCAACGCCTGTAGTATTATTCAGGTGTTCCCGAAGAGCTGGTAACCTATAGTCCTTTTCACCAAGGTACTTTTTGTAATGGAGCTCATATTCAATGAAGTTTTTTTTTAACTTGGACTCAGAACTTGGTTTAAACAATATTTTATTTCTATATTAAATGAAATTTTTACAGAAAATAAGTAAGGTTTCGGAAACAAGCCGAAGATTATGCTAATCCAGCACCTAAGACTCAGACCTTAAGACTAATTGGTTGTCATCGGCGTATTGATGCCCCCGAACATACATATTGCTTGCAAGGATGATGAGTTGACAAACCGGGTAGGTCCGTTGCTACAGGGATAAAGGTTGGGGGGGGGGGGGGGGATACCCCGGATGCCCCCGAACATACACGATTTATATTAAGATTCACGTTTACACAATCAATCAGACAAAAGACGTGTTCAACGACCACCTATCTTACCAAAACTGTTTCTGTTCATAACTGAAGCATCGTCATAGAGAATGGAAATAATGTATCCAGTTTCATTGAAATTAGACCGTTGTAATATTGCTAATCATTGTAAGAGATCTACACTAATCCAAGAAGTATATATTGACGAGTATTTCTTCCTATGCCCTCTTAAACGTTCGTCAAATTAACCCTTTGACCTAACCGGATAAACACTGTGTCACAAAATGCCAGTGAGAGAATATAAATTCGATTGGTTAAAGAAGACTAGTTAGGCCAAAAGGTTAATTTTCCGAACATTGAAAAGGGCTGTCGTTAGACCCTATAACTGAAGTGGATATATTAAAAATAAAAACTTATGATAAAACCGATTGAAAGCTTGATCTAATTTGAGATGTATGGCGAAAAAAAAATCGCGAAATTTAATTAACATTGAGGGATATCTACGATAAAAATATTTTGACTGTAACGCCTATATTTTGCGGCCCACCTCTCTAAACAAATATTTTATAAACACCACTGATTTCATGTTATATGTTTCCCAATTCATATGAAAAGGAAATCAAACAAACAAATCATTTGATTTCATTATAATGTACGGTGCAACCATGACCACGGCACATAAAATAAGATTAAAGTGTCTTTATAAAATTCCAATAAAAAAATTTCTTATGCATTTGGAAATTTTACCATTTTATTGCTTTGATTTTTTTGTATATCAGCTTTTGACAACTTTGTTTGATCTGATTTTTTTTTTTGGACTCTTTTCTGTTCCTGAATCAATTCATTTCTGTTTACAACTATTTTGTTTCGATCTCTTTAAAGTACTAGTTTCCAACTTCTCTACAATCAACCAGTTTACGTCTTCTCTATAGCTTACTGGTTTAATATAATCTTCTAGTTTACATCTTCTCTATAATGTACTAGTTTACACCTTCTCTACAATAAACTAGTTTACATCATCTCAATAATCTACTAGTTTACATCTTCTCTACAATCTACTAGTTTACACCTTCTGTACAATCTACTAGTTTATATCTTCTCAATAATCTACTCGTTTACATCTTCTCTTTAGCTTACTGGTTTAATATAATCTTCTAGTTTACATCTTCTCTATAATGTACTAGTTTACATCTTCTCTACAATAAACTAGTTTACATCTTCTCAATAATCTACTAGTTTACATCATCTCTATAAACTACAAGTTTACATCTTCTCTATAATCTACTAGTTTACATCTTCTCTATAATCTACTAGTTTACATCATCTCTACTATCTACTAGTTTACATCTTCTCTATAAACTACAAGTTTACATCTTCTCAATAATCTACTAGTTTACATCTTCTCTACAATCTACTAGTTTACACCTTCTGTACAATCTACTAGTTTATATCTTCTCAATAATCTACTCGTTTACATCTTCTCTTTAGCTTACTGGTTTAATATAATCTTCTAGTTTACATCTTCTCTATAATGTACTAGTTTACATCTTCTCTACAATAAACTAGTTTACATCATCTCAATAATCTACTAGTTTACATCTTCTCTACAATCTACTAGTTTACACCTTCTGTACAATCTACTAGTTTATATCTTCTCAATAATCTACTCGTTTACATCTTCTCTTTAGCTTACTGGTTTAATATAATCTTCTAGTTTACATCTTCTCTATAATGTACTAGTTTACATCTTCTCTACAATAAACTAGTTTACATCTTCTCAATAATCTACTAGTTTACATCATCTCTATAAACTACAAGTTTACATCTTCTCTATAATCTACTAGTTTACATCTTCTCTATAATCTACTAGTTTACATCATCTCTACTATCTACTAGTTTACATCTTCTCTATAAACTACAAGTTTACATCTTCTCAATAATCTACTAGTTTACATCTTCTCTACAATCTACTAGTTTACACCTTCTCTACAATCTACTAGTTTACATCTTCTCTACAATCTACTAGTTTATATCTTCTCTATAATGTACTAGTTTACATCTTCTCTACAATCTACTAGTTTAAACCTTCTCTACTATCTATTAGTTTACACCTTCTCTATAATCTACTAGTTTACATCTTCACTATAATGTACTAGTTTACATCTTCTCAATAATCTACTCGTTTACATCTTCTCTTTAGCTTACAGGTTTAATATAATCTTCTAGTTTACACCTTCTCTACAATCTACTAGTTTACATCTTCTCTGCAATCTACTAGTTTACATCTTCTCTATAGCTTACTGGTTTACATCTTCTCTATTAACTACTAGTTAACATCTTCTCTATAATAAGCCAGTTTACTAGTTTACATCTTCTCTATAATCTACTAGTTTACATCTTCTCTATAATCTACTAGTTTACATCTTCTGTATAATAAACCAGTTTACTAGTTTACACCTTCTCCATAATCTACTAGTTTACATCTTCTCCATAATAAATCAGTTTACTAGTTTACATCTTCTCTATAGCTTACTGGTTTAATATAATCTTCTAGTTTACATCTTCTCTATAATGTACTAGTTTACACATTCTCTACAATCTACTAGTTTACGTCTTCTCTATAATCTACCAGTTTACACCTTCTCCATAATCTACTAGTTTACATCTTCTCCATAATAAATCAGTTTACTAGTTTACATCTTCTCTATAGCTTACTGGTTTAATATAATCTTCTAGTTTACATCTTCTCTATAATGTACTAGTTTACACATTCTCTACAATCTACTAGTTTACGTCTTCTCTATAATCTACCAGTTTACGTCTTCTCTATAATCTACTAGTTTACACTTTCTCTATAATCTACTAGTTTACATCTTCTCTATAATCTACTAGTTTACGTCTTTTCTATAATAAACCAGTTTACTAGTATACATCTTCTCTATAGCTTACTAGTTTAATATAATCTGTAAACTACAAGTTTACATCTTCTCTATAATCTACTAGGTTACATCTTCTCTATAATCTACTAGTTTACATCTTCTCTATCATTTACTAATTTTCATCTTCTCTATAATCTACTAGTTTACGTCTTCTCTATAATCTACTAGTTTACGTCTTCTCTATAATCTACTAGTTTACGTCTTGTCTATAATTTACTAATTTACATCTTTTCTATAATGTACTAGTTTACACCTTCTCTACAATCTACTAGTTTACATCTTCTCTATAATCTACTAGTTTACATCATCTCTACTATCTACTAGTTTACATCTTCTCTACAATCTACTAGTTTACATCATCTCTATAATCTACTAGTTTACATCTTCTCTGTAATCTACTAGTTTACATCTTCTCTACAATCTACTAGTTTACATCTTCTCTATAATCTACTAGTTTACATCATCTCTATAAACTACAAGTTTACATCTTCTCTACAATCTACTAGTTTACATCTTCTCTATAATCTACTAGTTTACATCTTCTCTACAATCTACTAGTTTACATCTTCTCTATAATCTACTAGTTTACATCATCTCTATAAACTACAAGTTTACATCTTCTCTACAATCTACTAGTTTACATCATCTCTATAAACTACAAGTTTACATCTTCTCTATAATCTACTAGTTTACATCTTCTCTACAATCTACTAGTTTACATCTTCACTATAATCTACTAGTTTATATCTTCTCAATAATCTACTAGTTTACATCTTCTCTACTATCTACTAGTTTACTTTTTCTGGATGATAATAAAGAAGTCACCCACTTTCCGGCATTGTGATAGTATGGAGCTGGGGTCACACTATTTATGTATATTTCTATTTTCTGTTCATAGATTATAGTAATTGCAATTACAATATTGATATGTATGTATTCAAACGATTTTGCAAAGTAAAATCCACTCTGAAACCCTTCACTGTAACAAATCGTTTATTGAAATATCAAGTAGCATTAAAGTCGAAATAGATAATTATATTTCATGTTGTCGAGTGGTGCTTGAAACAAGATTATCTATGAGTAATTTTACAACATAATCTTATTAAAATATAATATCTAAATGTATTATAGGTCTAAAAGAATATACAACATAATCTTGAACATTTTATAAACGACAAAACATCATGCTAATTAATAGTGCTAATTGGACTAAAAATAACATCACGAACGCAAAATATATCGCAGGACATCATAGATTTGATTTGAACATAACATCTTGAACATAGAGGGACAGGTATGCCAGTTTATTGACAAAACGTACCTTAGTCTCAGAAACTAGATTTTATTTAGCTAAGCTATTCAGTAATAATACTGTTCACAGCTCTCCGTCGAAACTTTTAGGTACTTCTGAAGAATTTTTTCAAAACCCCTGAAAATGGCGCACCTGTCCCCCTAAAATATTTTTAAAAAGTTATGCATTGATTTTGGTTTATGGAGTTTAGATAACCTATTAATTTCGTTATTAAACATTCAGTTATATATCAAGTATAATTTTTATATTGTAACAGATAATATGGTTTCAAGGATTGCGGTAAACATTTTGTTTGTATTGTGTTTAAGTAGTTATATATCATGGTATGACAAATCAAATCACTTCAAAATCGCAACATACGACTATAAGTGGGTTTCAGTATTTAATCTAAAGGGGAGTAACTATTAAACAGCAATGTTCTATCTTGTCTCGGCTTGTCATACTAAACGTTTGATATGATTCGACAATATGATCTATTGATTCTTCAAAAGACTTTCTATAAATTGTTAACACCTTTCAACAAATAGACTCTACCTTTCCTAACAACAATCATCAACAATACCGCGCCAGCACTTTTACTTAGACCAGCACTCCAATATGGAGACAGATATAGTGGATAGATTAAAACGGACTAAATTATTACAGCAGAGATATTAATTCTGTCATTTTAAAAACTTTGTGATATTCTGGTGCCAAGCTATCTTGTGACACTGCAGTGAAAGAATTTTTTTAACATTTTGGTGCCAAACATTTTTGAGACATTTTTTCTGTCAAACTTTTTGTGACTTCTCATATGTGTAGTGTTGTTCATGTACTTTTAACATTTTAACTGTGATCAATCTAAACCAACTTAAATTTAATTACTTTGTGTGGTTGTTTAATTAGAAGTGGTAAATATTGGTTTCAACTTCGTAAAAGGTAAGATGAAAAAAGGGGTATCAAGTTTTCCTTATCCGCAGTAAGTCGGAGGAAAATATTATTAAATTAGGGTCGTTGGGGTAAAGTGTATACTAAATACATCGTATAACTCTCTTATTATTTGACCAAAAGTATTGTTTTTTACAGATTGAGATTGTTTTTTCCTTATTGCGAAAGTAATAAATATATAGGTATATTGGTTTTGCCAGTAGGCTAATATCCATTGTGATAATGAGCGTCTCTGGGAAACAGTGAAAGAGATATAAGGAATGTTCATTGTTCATTTGGTGTTGCTATAAGATACAATCTTAGTTACCTACAGGTCCCTTTTTATTGTGACGATATGCAAATATCTGGAACATGAACATGAATTTCATATTATCTTGCTTCATAGTTTAATAAATGAAAAGAAAGAACAAAATAAATTTCATTTTACTAATCAGAAATTTTTCCATGGACTGACATTATTAGTTTTGAAGCTTTGAATCTATACACATTTGGTGCAATTAACACCATAGCCCACATTATTTATAAAAAAAACCAGTTACTTGTAGTTTTCCAAAGACAAGCGAGCTAATGAAAAATCAGAAAGTCGATTGTAAATTTATATAAAGATACCTAGATTATGACATCAATTGTATATTACTTAAGGTATACTTGTATTAAGCAACTATTGTAGATTTATAACGACATTAGAACTATGACATATTTTAAAAGTGGATTGTAGATTTATAAAGATTCCTAGATTAAGCCATTTAGATAGATTTATAACAATATTTTGATTGTTATATGTAATGTGGATTATTAAGGTTTCTCAGGTTATGCCATCAGTAATTGCAGTTTTATAACATAACTTGTTTTGAATTAATAACTATAAAAATAACATCACAGATTTGTAAAGGCAAAGATACATAGATAATGTTATATTAAGACTTCCAAATGGTATAGATAATAAAACAGAAACTTAAAACGTTGTTAAAAAAAAACGAACTGCGATTTCCAACGACAGTTACAATAAAGATACCATTTCTTATTTTCAAAATAACAACTATAATGATATTTCTCAACTTTTAAAATAACAACTGTTATTCACATAATTACAACTACTATTAAGATAACAACTAAAAAGATAACAATTATTTACAAGATAACAGCTGTTACTAACAAGAAAACAGCTATAAAGATAACCTTTACAATAAAGCTAACAACTGTCACTATAAAGATAACAACTGTTACTAAAAAGATGACAACTGTTAATATACAGAAAAACGACTGTCACAATATTAATAGCACCTGTTACTAATTCTAGCTGATGTGCACCAGATAGACATTCGTTATTAAAAAGTGCATAGCATCAAACGATAACTTAACAACTATAATATTATAAGGACATTATTTCTACAGTGTGTAATGACAAAATTTCATTATAATATTACGAACTACACGTTGAATTATACAGTAAGCTTATAAATAGGATTTTTTTTTCATTTATAAATATCTATGCAAATACTAAATGACTTGAATAAAGAAGTGTTTATAATATATCTGCAAATGTTTGCTCCATAGCAATACAATATATCAATCATTATAGTCATACCCAATTCTTTTATTAGCCCCTTTCAATAATAAACGATCCTTTTCTGAATGGGGAGACTTTTGTTAGGGTAAAAGCTATTCATTATATCTATTATTTGTTTAAAATGAGATAGGCCCCTATTATTCCGGTCGTTATGACGATTCCCTTGTTGATAGGACGGTCAGTCGAGAACCATCCGACATTTTAATTCGAAAGTAACTTGTTAATTGCTTAAAAATGTTAAAATAGGAGAATATAATGTAAAGGGATACACAAAAGGTAATTACAGTTGTTATTTATTTTTAAAAGAAAAGTTTCAGAGTTTCATGGGGAAGTTTTCCGAAATTGGAAGCGATAATGGTCATAGGCTATACTATGGCGGCCATGACACCTTCTGATATCAAAACCAAAATTTTAACTTTTTTTTTTTTTTTTTTTTCAGAAAATAGCAAATGAGAGAGATAAATTAGATCAAAGACCGGATACAGTTTCAAGTAAGTTTAATAAAAATCTTCTCTCGACCAATTCCAGGTGATAATTGTATTAGTTTAAAAATGTCATAGATCTTGTTAATACATGAACAATATAGATGATGTTTTACATGGTGCTCTAATGGAATGGTTTATTTTTCAGCCGATCACGATGTAGAACATCAGTTAAAACTTCAACATGCAGTTTTTAGACGTCAAGAACTACTAGATAGAATTAGGGTAAGATATTATTTTATGATAAGTCCATCAAGTTGAACTGGAACAATGGTGTTTTTTTTTCAATGTTTTTACCTATCATTACCTTCAACATTTACATTTTGTCAATTTTCTGGATGTTTATTTCGGCAATATGCCACTTACCTTCAAACTACATTTATCACTTGTTATTTGACAATATCTGACATGAATCTTTGACAATATTCCATTGTTTGAACAACATTCCTATGGCTGTTTTTTGGCATTTAGCTTGAACATTAGGAAAATTATATTTATTGATACAATAAGATTTTCGACAATATTGTTCATTAACACATTCTCCTGCTTTTGTGTCCTAAAAATGATGGACATTAATTTAACTTGTATTTTCAGCAAGAACAATTAAATCGTCCACGTACAGAAAGTCCTCGTAGAAGATTTACCCCATCACCTATTTTATTACCTCCTCCTACACGACGATCTCTACCAGATATCAGTCGTAGTATAGTAATTAAAGATAATAGGGGGACAAGTGAGTAATTTATATCTTTTATATCTGGTCTTGTTTTTTTTCAGACAATTTTTGTCAAAAACAAATATCTGGATAATCGCTTTGTATTCGTTACATATGAAAATCCATTTCATTACGTCAGTTGACTTGACAACTAAAAGCTTGTGTTCTTATTAACAAGTTTTTGATTTTTATCACGTACTTGATATATTTTCAATGTTAACATTCCTATCATTTCAGACAATATGTCCCAAGTGAAACACGTGATAGAGCACAGAGGTCAAGATTCCTTCAGGCCCTATTATTTACCCCCAATTCAGCAACCGTTTTTTCCTTCACAAATACCTGCCGCAATGGCTCCCCCACCACAGGTGATACAACAGCCTGCTCCACAGGTGATACAACAAGCACCACCACAGATAATACAACAAGCACCACCTATAGTACATGCTCCACCACCAATAGTTCAATCAATGCCAGCAATGCCAGCAGTCCATACGAGTCCTATAATAAATCATCATGTAGAACCTCTCCACCACAGTCATTGTGGTAGTCCTAATAAATGGTTCAATAAAGGAGGTAAGTCTGTGGTATAATTCTATGACTTTACCTGAAACAGTTCATGCTGTGTGGATGTCCAATCATATTATGAACTGTTTAAGACCTTTAAAGAACACACGATGTTGTTGAAGTTGGTTCTTTTCATTAAGGTTATACGCAAAGGCATTTCTGATGATCTATGTTTCAGATTTTATGGATATGATGATGATGCAGAATGCACAGATGCACCACATGGCAATGCAACAGTTAATGATAAAAAGTTTAGGTGGAGCACCAGGTGGCTCGGTGAGTAGAACATTGACACATTAAGCTTACTGACTGCCAAGAATGGAAACTTAACCCTGCTTGTGTCCACAGCTTCTGTCGATGTATTTGTTATTCTCTATACTGGAATATCGACTGAATCAGTGACGTCATTTGCTAAGTATTGAAACATTCTCTATGTGTTTTCAATCCAGGAACGAGTTCAACATCATCATTATCCTCAAACAGCACCAGCTGCACCACAGATGTACCATCATTCCTTACCGCAGATGGGTTTCGGAATGGACATGTGAGTTTTACAGACGTTTATCTTTTATTGACTTGCGCTTCTTTACATTATGAAGGAATCCTTGTGAAAAATAAATTGTGCAACTTACACTGAACATTGGATGAAAGTTAATCCAGTTTTAAGGGAACATTGATCAAAGAAAAGAGCCGTGTGAATATTTAAAGCTATATCTGATCAATCTTTTATTTTATTTCATATAATCAGGGGCGGCTATGGACGAGGTGAGTACTACTAGTAATAAAAAGTGAGTATCTTCTATCCTTTCTCATTCCCATTACGAAAGTACTGTGAGATACTTTAAGACGAATATTGTAGTCAGCTTTGACCTAGACAATAAAGTTCTAAATTCACTCATTTCGTGTTTATCATCTCATGTTTCGATTGCGGTTAAATTTCATTTTCGCAGGAAGAAACTATGTAATCTCACAGTACTTCACAACATACTCTTGATTGTTGAAATTGATGTTTTGTGCAAATCTATCCAAATTCCATAAACAAAGATTAGGACCAAATTACTTAAATAATTCCAAAACTGGCCCCTCTGTGAAAGGAAGAGATACTGCTTTCTGCTTATTAAAACATACAAAAAAACCCAGAAAAAACAAATAATTACAAAGGAATTGTTGATCCGTCCATTTGCATTTTCTTTCATTACAGTAATAAGACGACGAGTCTATACTAAACCTGCCGATGACATTAAGGACATAGGGTAGGACAACCCAACACTTGCACGATCACAATATATTCAGCCCTACTCTGGCACATTATTAAACCTCCAAGAGCACCCAAGACACCATTCTTTTATCATTGACTTCACTTGATATGATTTTTTTCATATCAATTCACTTCATATCATGTTCCCTTTTTGATTTCGTGTAATACGTTTCCCTGCTGTCTTTCTTGATATCATGTTCTCTGTGTGACTTCACTTGATGTCATGTTCTCTCTATGACTTCACATCACTCTATTGTATTTCTTGATATCGTGTTCTCTCTATACTACTAAATATTGTGTTCTCTCTATTTATCTTTGTTTAATATTATGCTTTTTCAATTGACTTAGTATCATGTCTGCTACACTTCATATCATGTTCTCTGTATGGCGTCATCTAGTATCATCTTATCACTCTGGCGTTTCTTTCATGTTCTCACTTTCTCACTTCACTTAATATCATGTTCTATCTTTATTAATTTACTTTATAAAATATTATCCCACTGATTCACTTGATATCATGTTCCCTCTATGACTTTACTTGGTTTTATGTTCTGTTCTCCTTATTGCTTCACTTAATATGGGCACGGTTAGTAAATTATTTAACTTGGTAACAAAAAAACAAAAACAAAAAAAAACACAGCGTTACACACCTATGCACTCGTATCCTATGCACGTTTCCCTAGATTGACCCAAAACATTATTATTAGTATTAGTATTATTAGTCAATATATCCCAATATTTGGCACTTAAGCAGAAATATTGTATTCTTTCCTTCCACACACCTTTCTTGGAAAAGTGCCCTTCCTTAAAATTATCGAATTTTTACCACGTCAAATTTCAAGCCTAACGATTTATTTATTAATTTATATAAATGATTATTTTGATCAATATCGATGCATGTGATTTCAATATCAAAACATTGGGAAATTGTCAAAAATAATAAGAAATGTGATTAAATACTATAGGGATAATTTCTTTGTGTTACAGCGGATTGGTCTCGTAGTAATTACAATGTAAGAGGAGGAGGAGGTGGTAGTGGAAGTGCTGTTTATTATGATGATGGATCAAATTATTATGTTTATCATTGATCAACATCATAACCATAGTGATATAAACAATCATGTTACCATAACAACCTGAATTACTATTAGAGACCAGTAATTTTGAAGAATGGACTACAATAAAATGGAATGAATATAACACCTATTTTTAGAGGTGTATTAAAGTTGTAATGTTAAATGTTGTGCCAAGCTTAATTTATTGTTTCCATCCTAATAACATCCAATTTATGTGATAAAATCTTACTAGTGTATTACAATCTCGTCAAACTGTAAAATAGAGTTATTATTTTTTAAATTATTATTTTAATCTTAATTATTTTGTAATATATAAATTTTAAATCTTTATAAATATCCATTTTTGGGGGGTACTATTCTAAATTCCGGGAATTATAAATTGATCATTTTAAAGAAAAACAATCTGTTGCCTATGTAGTGTCTTTAGTGCAATAGTTTTCTTAGTTTCTTTACACTATCAACTGTATAAGTCAATATTTCACTCTATAACAAAATTTGTATTTAAAATTGAATAAAGGTTTGTATGGCATTTTATATTTTGGCATAAACTTCTCTCAAATTCCAATCCTTCAAGCTATCTGTGATATTTAGGTTTCTTTTCATTATTGTATATATTACACTTATTATTTTCTTATATTTATAATAAAATATTGTTTATATAAACAATAAGAACTGCATTATTCAATTTATATTTGATAATCTTAATTTAAAGTTTCTCTCATACTGTGTGCCATGTCTTTAGTTTATAATTGTAACTATAATAATAGAAATTATATATTACTTTTATTTATTCTTAACAATAAGTAAGCTTGGCACAACAAAACATTATTTCTGTATATTAATTTAAATATAAAGAAATTCAAAATAGAAAATCTAAATGAGAGAAACTTTTAATTCAGGTTGTCAAATGGTACATGAACTTCCACCCTTGCCACGCCTTTTCGCATCTCCCATAAACTTTTCTATGGCACTGGGAAGCGGATTTATCTCAATGAGGTGCTGAAACTCAGAATGCTAAATTTCATTCTATTTCATGTGTGAACCTTTCGAAACAGATAAATAAGACTTTAATGTTTGGTTGTAAATTTGGACTTGGTAGTCCAACATTCAAATCAATGTGTACAGGCAATTTACTCTTAATCCAAAACATCTGCAATCCTTCAATGCATATAAATTCATATCCAATTATATTCCATAATATGCGATCTATATTTAATCACATTCTTAAATTCTGTCAACAAGGATGTAAATGTTTCGTATTACTCTCCCAATGGATTGTTTATACTCTTATCAAAAGGCAGATTAATTCATCATTAATCAGAACCTTAACATGATATGCTGAAAACATTTACACTAACTGACACGATATTTGCACAAGACATCAAAAATGGGAATGTTCTCGTATAGTTATTCAACGACACCTATTATCATTTAGGAACAGTTTCAAGAAAGGGAATTTCAGGTTGTCAAAGTCGACAAATGTTCTATAGTCTACTTTTTACCTGATAATTACATCTATAATGTACTATTTGACATGTTCCGGATGTGAAGAGGTATCGTTGAATGACCATAAAACATATACACATTGTTAAATTCCATTACACCTTTAAGCTAGTTTGTCCGTGTATTCTACAAGCAGTTGTGAGATACAGAGCAATGCTGAGTAATCACAAAATAATCACTGTCATTTCCGAATCTCCTTTACTAATTCATTTATGATTAATTAAATTACAACCTACGCTTAATTTTCTGTATCTGGCAATATATTGTGTGGAGAGGGTATATTTTATTACAGGGTTAAATTATGGTAGAAGAAGATGGCGAACAGGAAGAAACACAGCACCAGTAGCAAGTACGTTAACATTTTATCCTGCCATTAATTTAATATTAGATATATTACCTCCCTTAGTTTAGAGAATCCAGGCGATCCTTTATGAGGGATTCAACCATAAAACAAAACCAGATTTCATAGGACACCATAGGGCTTCCAGACAATATTACAGAAGCGTCTACATTATACTAATTATTTAAAACGGTGATTAGTTCCGATAAAAAACAACATTTACATATCATAGTCCACAAGCATCATAAATGTTTGCTTATATCTATCCCATAATGCCAATATGGGAGGAATTTCGAGTTATCCCCCTTTGGTAAAAAAAGTTTAAAAATTCCAAACCCCTTAGTAAATACTAAGTAAAAGTTACAAGGTAAATCGATAAAATATTTTGTGCGCCGAAGCCTGAAATATTGTGTATCATTTCTATCGTATATGTCATGGCGGTTAATTATTTTGATATTTTGATAAAAAAAGAATCAAGACCCATGACTTAATTAAGGTAAGTTCTCGTTGCGACGTCACGCGTTAATGTCATGGCGCTGTTTCAGAAAATAATTTTTCAAAATTAGACCATGAATTGAAATTTTAACAAGATAATTGAAAGTGTTATCTGAAAAAATCACTGTATTTTCTAGACACCGCCATGACATAAACGTTAAGAATTTTATGCATTTTTTGTATACAGTATAATATCCTCATATATCACGAGAGATTTGGCTTTCATGGTTTCATTACGTACTATGATAATGTTCCAAAACCAATGTTTCTGTTGGATGTTAATAGATTCTTACCTAGACAGAATTTCAGATCGTAGGAAAGGAGTAGTCTAGTACCAAATATCCGAAAAAAATCGTAGTTGTTGCCAAGCTTCCCCATATTTTACTATTAGAACCTATGTGAATAGGTTTCTTGTGTATTGTACTTTTTATTATCCTACTTAACAGCTTACTGTCAGTGGTAGGCCTACAATATATTTCATATTACAAAATAGAACTAAATGTCACTATCTGTAATATTCATTATTATATATTTCAGATTCATTTTGGGATTTGATAAGGGCAAAATATTCGGGAAAAATAGAAGGATCGGAGAAACCAAAGATCAAAGGCTAATGTTTGTTTTGAATGTTGCTAACGTCTTGCGATTCCATGTGCCAAAGATTTATTGTTTTTTTTTAATTGTTCTAAAAGATAATCCTGAAGGCATCTTTAAATACATTTATTCAGAAAAGAAATATACATATTTTATCGTCTGAAAGTCTGGAATTTCAGGTGCTATTGACAATAATGATTAGGAGACAAACAGGTTATAATGATTAGACCAGCATTAGTGAGGCATCAGTCATAGGCAAATGTTGTTTATGTTTATGAACCATAAAGCAAACATTAGAAATGACCTGCGAAAGAACTCTTTCAAATGTGATAATCCTTAATTGCCGTGGTTCCCAACTTTTTCGTACCTTCGTTCTTCCCATTTTCTGCAATTTATAAAAAAAAAAAATGGTTTCCCCTAATAAAAACACAGTGGTGAATATTTCGATATTAAAAAGTGAATTTTTGGCATATAAATGTTTGAATTTTCCTGGAACTATAACACACTATTTAAAATTCTATAATGAACCGCGAGCGGTTTCGTTATTACCCCCAAGGGCTCATTCAGGTCAGAAATCAGCCATTATCAAACAACTATTGTTTCAAAGTATCTATTTCGTACAACCAAGATACTTGTGGCATTTTAGGAGACGGATGCAATTTTTTTTAACAAAGAATAGTTACTCCTAAAATCCAGTTCTGCAACATCGGGTATTCTGTAATGATGAGTATACCATCATTCGCTGTTTTATGTTTTATATGATTTTTTATAGTGAGATGGGACAATAAAACAACTTTTTAAGAAGGAAAAGTAATATTAGTTCTGATATGACTGTAGGGTTAGATTAGGAATTTATGCTTTTGTATTAAATGTTGTTTAATTTTAGAATATTGTTATGTATTATTATATCAAAATAAAATTTATAGATGTTGATCCAGGGGCTATTTAGCCAATATCGAACTACGCGGTAGTTTCTAGCAGTGGCTCAACTACCATAGGGAATAGTAGAACCAAGTCCACGGCCCCCACCCTTGGGGGAACCCCACTCACAGAAATTAGCATTAAATATAGACTGAAATCTTTAAATCTTCCATTAACAGGCATTAGATTAACTTACAGAGTGGTCTGAGATCACTCATCTCGTACAGCTCCTGCTTGGTTGTGCAACCTCAATTCCTTTCAAATACTGAGGATGTAGGTAAATTGGCCACAGTAAATTTGGTCAAACGGGAAATTGGCATTGGAAAATTGTCACATAATCATAACTTGGTTACATTACAGTAATACCCAAAGGAAAAGGTCCGATATAAATTGGTTCCTTGTGCAAACAGTACCATTTTAAACACTAATTACCCCGTCTAATCCGATTATGGAGTTTCAAATGATGCTAAATTTTACCTTTTCACAAAGCTATTTATACAGTGGTTTCGTTCTTGGATAATAGAAATTATCTACATGACGTCATTTGAGCATGTAAATAATTCCTAAACATAAAAGTTGTTTAGCCTAAAATCAAGATCTTCAGACACGCGTGGTTGTGTTATCATACTATAATTCTTAAACCATTTTTTAATCATTGAAAATCGATATTTGAAATGTTTACAGAGTTATCATCCATAATGACAAAATGATTTGATGTTGGTAAAGTTATAGAAACAATCGACATTCACTGTAAAAAAATTAATCAAGTATAGAAATAACGATGAATATGAGTTTAAAAAAAAAAAAAAAACTAAGACACTGTAGAACTGTCCATCAGCCCCTTGATAATATTGTGAGAGAAGAAAAAAAAAACAACACACCCATATAACTCTACTTTTCTGATAATTTTAATCATTTCACTTCGTATTTTTTGTTTTACAGTAAGAACAGATGATTCGGTAAGTAAATGTCAGTGGACTCATTATTTGTCATTTTCTTTGTTAAAAAGCTAGTAATTGGTCCAACAGACACATCAAAGGAACTAAAAAATGTGTTCTTTTTTGTGTTTGTGGTAGAAAAAACTCTCAATAACCTTTCTTCAGTTTTAAACTGAAATTTAATCCGTTTGTAATTGATACAGAATGAGTAAACAAGTTTCTAGTTTAATACCTATTTGACAATTAAAAGATTGCCTTTCTTTTGATTTAACTTATTGTGGTCACTGGTCAATCTCTTGAAGTGAAGGCATTGTATTCTTTACCTACTATGTGGAACTGGCCTCGAACGTTTTAACAACTCTATACAGTTTTATCAATTTCTATTATATTTAATCCTTCCTTTCAGAACTCTATGAATCGTCCAAGTAGTGTATTTTTATTTGGTATTATACTCAAAGAAATTGTTGCTGCTTTACACAGAATATACTTAAACGTAAGTGCAAGTGCTGGATGAGTATTTAAGTACAAGTCTATTATTCAATCTACAATGAAGACAATACCTGCTATTGTTTATGTAAATACACATTTGGAATTCAGCCTTTTGTTCAAGAAAGGCAACAATATTTACACTACAAGGCTCAAATATAATATATACATTCATTAATAGTGATGAATATTTTACTCATTTGATATTTGAAAGATTTAACACTAAGATCAGAAAGACATTGATAAATGGAATAACATATTCATAATTCTTATTTCAGCCCAATGGTAACATCTATCCAGTATTCAATGATATGATAGGACCTAACTCTTACAATCTGTCCTTACTCGTTAATGATAGAAGAGGTCGTATTGGTTTAGCCTCAAGAGACCAGTCAGCCATGTTACAAGTATTACAGTACATCATGGAAAATTTCACTTACCATATGACTGAAATTATGGTACGTTTCAGAGTCAGTTCGATTCAATTGTTCATTAACACTCAAGAAGGCACAGTTTTAGTATATCTACTATATAGCTACCTTTAATTTCATTGTCAGAATTGCATCATAATAGTTAAAATGTAATTCTAAGGATAAAATTATTAGTCATATATTATTTTCCTATTATTTCAGCCAGCAACAGGTGTTTTAGGAACACATCGTAAATCATCTGTATTCGAAATGATCAAAAACAACAAGAGATTTCCTGATGGTTATTTCTGGCAAATTGAGTTGGTAAATACAACTAATTTTATGTTTAATATCATTAAGAATTCGTGTCAATTTTCACTTGTGCTGAAAAGTTAAAATATGTTGCAAATCATGTCATACAACTGTGATGCTAAAATAGGAGAATGGTATTGAATGGCACCAAAGTTTTTTGGAAACAAAGGTCCGAATAATTCCAAATGAAGATGCTTCAAATTACCATGCAGAAATGCTCTGGATCACCTTCGATATAAGTATATCTAAGTAAAACTTGCTTCATTCAACAGGATCAGCTGCAGTTTAACGAGAGTGGCAAGTCATATAATATTGGTAATGATGAAGCATTCTTATTGTTAGTTGGCATCTTTATCTCGAGAAGTTTAATAACAACGGTGAGTCCTTACTCTCATTTTAAACCACCTACAATCTGTTTTATAAGTAATAAATAATAGTTGTAAGATATTCTTATGAAGTTCGGTATCAGGACAAAAACGTAATTCTTTAACTCCATTCTGGCCATATATAATTGTCATTAGTGTGCACACGATATTCAATAAGTGCAACTTAGCTGATGAGCTGTTGGTGCCTGGTGAAACACCCGAACCGCAAGTTACGAACTATCTATCGGACCTGTATCACAATATCAAATGAATGTGAAAGAAATGAAAAACATGGGTTAGATCTAATAATGTTAGTCTATGTTTTATAGCTATTATTAAAGCCTATAGATTATGGTTTATCGACCAGTACACTGCCAGATAATGCTGATGGTAATTTAAAAGTATTTGCTACTATTATGTTATTTCTGGTAAGAAGAGTATCTGTACCAAGAGGTCGACCGATGATGGTACGTAACATAGAATAGTCCCGTCTGACCTTGCTAGTTCATTGTTTTCACAGAATAATAGTGACCCTGTGACTATCAGCAAACATCACAAATGGTATCCGAGGTCCTTTTGAAAACATTAAAGTTCAATATCATACGAATGTCAAAGATTATTCATTTTTGACAGCGATAAACGGTTGTTAATTAACGAATTTAGAAAGTAAGTTTTTTTTTTAAGGATTGAAGACTTCGCCAGTAGGAAGTATATTCCAGACCGTATACACGATTCAACATACTATTTTCATCTTTTGGCTCCTAACATTTGCGAATTTTGTACGGTGTGGTGATTATTTTATAGATAGTGTGATTCTTAAAAAATACTTTTTGATATTGTTTCAGCCAATGCCAGGAGAGATTGTCAGATATGTTTATTCTGATGGAGAATTTAGAACTGTACATTTGAGGTTGAGAAGATCGTATGAATATTGTGAGGTAAATTTGATATTTATCCCATAAGACATCAGTTGGAGTATTTCTTGTATGAAACAACAATTTCTTGAGAGTTTTAATGGTATACATACAACCTCACCGCAAGACAATGACTACATAAATTTGGATGAGACAATGTTTAGTTAACTACTTAGAGAAACAAAAACTGGTTTGCTTTAATACTTTTATTTATTAAGTCTTATCGTATACTTTCAGAATTTATTGAGAGATTGGGGTCAAGAATATGTAAAGAGATTGAGAAATGCCATAACGTCTAATTCAACAAAGGCACCTAACAATCCTATTAAAAGAAATTAATTTTAAGATCGTGTTTCTTTCTGTTCGTCGTTTTCTTTTATCTATTGACAATGTTCCATGCCGAGCCACCTAATGCCATTATTTAGACACCTGTGCCAAAATCTGTGATAACGAATTATTTTATTAGTTAGTAAGACTTAGTTATTTTATGTTACATGATATCAATTGATATGTACCTCATTCGAAATTCATCAATGATGTACTGTAATGGAATAAGGTGAAATTATATTATATGTAAAATGTGTGACTTACGAAGTCGAAAACTTTAATGTAGCGTTGTTTGGTGAAATTCAGTATTGCATTCATTAAAAGTATGTTTTTCACTATTTGGAATACAAAGGTATTATACATAACTTCTTTGATTTTAAATAACTTTTAAAAATTGAATGTGCAAGATTGGTCAGACTGTCCTTAACTGATGTCTGGTTTAAGGCAGGGTGCTAATTTACTTTATAATTTCATCTTATTCCAGCGTTTTGTCATTTCTTTAGTCGTTATATTCGGTCAAATTTAGGCAAATGTAGAATCATAGCATTGGTATGGACCAAACGTAGGGATTGATGGTGGTTTCAGTTTTGTCTAAATCTGACCAACTCACGACTAACTAGTTATTAACGTAGTCATACAGTTTTATGTTGCGAGAAGAATGTTTGTAAAAAATTTACAAGACATTGGTTCCTCCGATATATGACGTTATTGAAAATTAAAGAGGCATCAACATGATATACTGCTAGCTTGTTATCTGTAATCTTATGCCTCTTTAACTTTCTATGTGTATGAAATTTTTTCTGTCTCTTTTCTTTTCACTAGGAACTGTTTATAGAATAAAGTATCATTTTGAAATAAGAGCAACTATACTTTCAGAAGAATATATTTTTCGAATTTAATTGCCCAAAATTGACTATAATATGAAACTTTTGATGAAATGTTTGTTTTATAAACAGTTTCTTCCACTTCACAATATAATATATTT
The DNA here is from genome assembly GCF_000327385.1 of Lottia gigantea. NCBI lineage: Eukaryota > Metazoa > Mollusca > Gastropoda > Lottiidae > Lottia > Lottia gigantea. The sequence goes on along the minus strand of NW_008707225.1, from coordinate 1,627,837 downwards.
AGTAATGTAGATCCACATTTTTTTTTTATTTAGCAAAGTTTTGTTCAGCAAAATCTTGGGAACCAAAGGCTACGTAACTTTGTTTTAGTAGACTTTCAAATTTCGCCAAAGTTTCGAGAAAGTTTGTAAAAACCAAAGATTTGATATGTAAATATTTGTTCCTCGAAGATTTTGTTACTAGAGACTTTGTATTAGTTAAGTGAAACTTTTATTTATAATAATAGAAATGTTATATCCATTTCTATGCTCATTTATGTTATATTCACCTGTGATATCAATTTATTATGAAATATAATACTTTCAAATACATGTATAAGTTTGTCACCCTACTCTTTCTAAGAAGATGTTTTCCTTATTGGCCAGTTATCGGAAATTCCCTCCATTAAAAATGAATTCTTAATTTGCGTTTGGGTAAACCTGAGAGCCCGTGGCAGTTTTAATGTTTTATTTCCAAAGTTGAGAAAAATGGAATCCTGGCATAAATTTGTTTTCAATGAAGATGTATTGATGATGAAGATCCAGATAGTGGTATCAGTTTCTCCCTTTTTTTCTCACCATGTCTTTAATCCTTGTTGATGTCAAAAACTGCCAAAGTTACATTTGTGAAATCTTAAAGGCATATAATTATCTACATATTTGAATTCCTTATCAGCTATCAGAATTGAAATCCGATTCAATTTAATAAATTTAGGCTGTCATCACTTTCAGGTCATTATAAACATCTGCAAAATCTGCACATGACCTATGACGGCCACAGATTCCTCTATAGATAACCCCCCCTTTGACATTTGCTTTCGTACGTCTTCATTTCGAATAATTCGTTCCTATGGTTACTTTTAAAGATTTGGATTAAATCTAAATAGTCCGGAAGTGGGAGAGACCAGTATTTCCATGTTTTAGAAATAACAACAGACAATTAAATAAAAGCATTGTTCTGACATTTAAAGCGATATGATCTTCTTAGTTGGCTAATCAATTTTAGCAACTCGCCGTACTCCACCATATACGCCAGGTAAAGCTTGATTGATAATCAATCAGCGAAACTGATGTCTTGATGTAACATTTCCGTGCAGTCGCGCAACAATAAAGTGATGTAACAAATAACTGTGAACCTAAACAAAACGTTATGGTTATCTGTGCTTAATAACTCTTAGTCGGTTAATCTACTATTATCCGTCAGGGAGCAAACCTAAATCGGGGTTTCCGAGGCTCATAGTATTCCATGCATGTGCAAGTAGACGCAATATCTCTGTCTTGGACACCATTTTCGATCAATCTTGCCTCAGTGGTATAATAATTAGATACCGAAATTGCTCTAATCAGTAATAATGTTCAGAGCTTAGACCTATGTATCCATAATTCATGACTTAATGCAGAACAGTTAAGGACTGGATAATAAAAAATTATTGGCACACCGAACGAACAAATTCCACGTATGTGTGCCCTAATTTTTAGGCAGAGGATAAACTAGTGAAAGAAACCAATGTGACAAACAACAATTGAAATGCTTAGTTTGAGGTGTTTTTGCAGGACAATTGAAATATATTCAAGGCCCAAAATCAAGCCCGACAATAAATGCTGAACTAAGGCCTTATGGAACATGTCCAAGAATTGCTAGGGTGTTCGGAAATAACACCAATTATCTTGAAATATACTTTTATGAGGCACAGTCATGTTTGCACTGCATGCCGATTTTTGAATGATTTATTCAATTGATTAAAAGATTGTAGATTTATATATATATATAGATATCGCTATATATATTTACATGCAGGATAAAATGTATTGCTATCTGCTATTGCAAATTACTGGAGCGTTAACTATAACAAAGCTAGATTAATACGCTATCGAATAATCCAATTAAATTTATGCATTACGAGGACAAAAAACTTCCGTGGTACAAGAAATATTTGCTTGATGATATCGGTATTTAACAGATGACGTGGCGATTTCTGATTATGCCTTTAAATTGCCATCTACCAATCAACCATTATTTTTGATATTTGGAAAAGTTCTATAGCATAAAACAAATTCACCTGAACACTGGTCATGTTGCCTAGCCAATGCCATCCAGCTCGAGCTTATCTTGGCTTATCTTAATTTCGCTTTATAAACCTATGGCGGCAAATTTCTTTGATGTTACAGGTTGATTATAAGTCGGTAATAACGTCCCATCTCTTGGTAGGTTTTTTTATTCCGAGGTACAACTGTACAAGTTTTACGCAGGTTCTTTATTCTGAGGTTAAGTTTTAGATTTGAAGGACGGATTTTAATAGATGATTTTATGAACGACTGTCTTGTAATATTTTATGTTGAAGGAAGACCATCTGCTACTGACAATCAGTTTGTAAGGTTCAAATTCAAGATTCGCCAAACGTAACAATATAACGATTAATGTGTAAGTAGTTGGTTGGGTGCTGATATCGTCAGATTTGTACAATACAACAATATACCCTAATGTTTCTTTAAAACTTTTCACTGGTCATCGTAACGATACAAAGTGCAGAAACTGTATTTTTTCGGGGGATTTGTATCGTGCAATACTACATATATAATATTTTAATGTAGAATTAGATGTTCCTAATATTTCTAAATTTTCCTCGAACGTTTAAACACATCACATTGGACATAATATCGATTGATCCTTCAACATATTTACCTATTATTTAATTACGAAACGGTATATAAGTCGGATAATGACCTAGGACTTTTTACGGAGTTTAGAAAACCCTCGAAAGAGAAAGGCGAGGCCAAATACTTACAGGCTTTGCCTTCGGGTATTCCACAGCCCGGCCTTTTCTTTTTCGGATTAAAAAAACTCGTCCTCGGTCATTATCCTATGGGTTTATATATTTTTTAAGTGTCAAATTTAGAAAACAATTTGATTTATTGGTGTTTCTAATGAATTATCATGTATTTTTAAGCATATCAATATGTTCTTTTTGCAAATAATTAAGGGTTTTAACCAATCATAAATGTCCATATATGTACAGTCTGAATAAACAAAAAAAAAAACCTTTCTTGATTCATATGATTCTTTTTAGCACCAAAAGAAACGATACCACCTGTTTGCAACGACATAAAAGAAAAACTAAACAATGCAGATGTTTAGGATTGGTGTTATGCTTTTGAGAAATCCTTTCACAACATCTGTACAAAAATTTCATTTCAATAAAATCTGTACAACCAATATGACAAGCCTTTAAAGATGGGTGGGGTCGAAAAAAGAACATTTCGTTAGAGCACTGATCACAGAAACAACGGGAAATGTCACACCACACGTCACAAAGTCAAGTCAGTAGCGGGTATGTCCACCGTGAGCATCAATACATGCCTGGTGATAGTGATGCGTGCGCAGCCCAACCTTCTGGCGACGTCGACGTGTGTCGCTCCATTCCAACGGCTCTCTCTCTCTCGGTGGCTGTCAAACGTGGCATATCTTGTGTTCTTTTTGTTGCTGTGATATCAACGTGTCTGATCAGCCGTTTTATACAGTTTTTATGCACGTGCAGAACATGCTAGAGAGGGAAATGTCACTTTCAAGAAATTTACGTTTTTTCCCGGAAGTGATCACGTGTTCCCGGTATTTTTATCGACTATGCTGTGTTTGGGATGTGCAATACGAATTTGCATGTTTTCATATTAGACAATTCACTTAGTTAAAAACAATTTTGAAAATAAGTTGGTGTCGTTTCTTTTGGACACTAGTTTATGATGATAGCATGTTATTTCTACTGTCCTGAATCTAGACTTCATATTATTTTTCTCTGACTATTTGTGTATTGTTTGTTCTTTGGCCTGTCTTTTAGATAGATATTAACTCGGTTTTAAAAAGGAAATAATAACTTGATTGATCCGGAACAAAATCTCATTTGTGATTTGTTTCTCGAAAACCTGTTAAGAATTATTTACAACTAATATAGGAAAAATGTTGACTAATATTCATTATAAAAAGGAAAAGGAGTAAATTTAGGGAAATGATGTTTGATCGATTTCAATTTTGAGTATTATTGATTTAGCTTCAGTGTAATCACTTTCATAAACTATAATATTAGCTGTAGAACATCATTCAAAAGGTATGGCTAGAATCCACTCAAGCATCCTTTTACTAACATTACATGTTTCTTGCTTACTGTCGTTTATAGTGGTGGATGTACCGAAAGTTTATGACCACATATTTTCTGTCAATGGTGCCTCAAATTGGACTTACGTGGTCAAAGCGTGTAGTGACGCCTATATAGGATTATTTGATACTAATATGGATTTTTTGGCCGAAGTGTCAATAGGACCCGGTAATAATACATATATTACGATAAATGTGGAGACTTTCGATGGATCAAGTACTGCTGTTAAAAAAGATGGTGAATATTTAAACTGTGACGAATTACGATATTTTTGGTTATACTGGAGAATAACGTTACTAGTAGTCGGACAAGGCAGGGTACTAGGTGAACATATGATCACCTCATATTCACCCTTAACTCTTGGTGGTAAACTGTTACATGTAGCCAATTTTGGGTTAGGAACAGATAATAACGTTATTGGCAAATGGATAATACAACCAACATGTGCAAAACATTAAATTGACTATAACAGAATTACAAAGTATAGAAAGTGCCACTACGCCGTTATAAAGTGATGTCTTATTATATTGAAGTGAAAGTATATTTTTTCAAATCTTTCAAACTTTTATTTTTTTCATTTATTTAATTCAAACTTGCAAAATTTGCACGACACATTTCTTTACAAATTGATGTTTATTTGGCTTACATTTGTTTTTAAACACCAATTAAATGTTCTGGAGTTTTAGGAATTACAATAACTGCAAGACCAGACTTGACTTATTGGGTAACTACTGTTGAGGTTTAGATTCAAAATTTGGTAACTCCTTTAACTACCTGTAAGCCATGTCTGTATTCATTGCTCTACTATAATTATATTATTTAAATATTGTAAGCTTTTGTCTCAAATAAAATGGTGTTTTACGTCCCACTTTTCCTGATTGTGTTTATTTGAAGGCGTTTATTCGGTGTAAACAGGTAAATATTTCTAGAACAGCTAGACTGTCCTGTCTGTTAGGTACATAGCCTGTAACACACGGGGACTCTCGTTTAGTGGCCCAATCTAGTGACTAAAAGACTTTTTCATGTGAGCCCTTACGAAATGAATGAAACAAGGGAAATGTTTGTCACATTTTAGTTTTCAAGAGGTACCGTACAAATTGCCTCAACCATTGAGTGTTAACCTGTATCGTAAGAGGAGAGAACTCAGACATCTTAGAGGATAACAACGTAAGATAAATATTCCAACAAATTGTGGCATAATGTAAGTAGGCCCTATTATGACCTAGCGTTATTATGACGTCATAATCAATAATGGTTTGCAAAATGCTTTATACTTTTGGTTAATAATAATAGTCTCCCCACAACGCTTTATCTTCAAAATTTATTATCTTTAATATTTCTATGTTTCAAATTGTACTTTACCGTTACAGATTAACACTTATATTAGTGCAATAAATTGGGCAGCAAGTGCTTTAGCAATATTTTGTATTTTCGTTTGGCTTGTGAAGGGTCAGTTAGTTGCCTCAAGCCTTTAACAAATCAAAGATTTGACCTTAAAGCTTTAACTGGTAACAGCGATCTTACGAATATAGGTAGTGACTGAAATAATGAGAAAAGACATTCATCCTCAGGTAAAATGTTTACCTTTTCATGCCGGGAAATCCGTTACTATGGGAACATCATAGCTAATATGTTCTCAATATATTCTGAATCGCCTTCTTTTTTTGCTTCAAAGTCATTGGTTGGTTTAACATTTTGCTACCAAAATCATCAAGCTGCTTGAAGATGTAGAAGTAAGTTCACGATGGGTTAAAGGTTGAATATCTTATACTTATTAACCACCTATTCTGAATCCGATGTTCTCGAAGTTTTTCCATACTATATTGATTCTGGAATATGCAATGATAAAACACATGAAACTAAAGAGATATGTTTGAGTAATTTGTGTTGAAATAACTGATGCATAGGATTCGGAATACGTTACGCCTACCAAAATCACTTTTCTAAAAACAACTTCGAATTATTTTGAACTGAATGTCGAGGTGAGGTTCCCTAAACCAGGAATCACTTAAATTATACCAAACAACCAATCTGTGAAATACCATTGACCAATCAGCTACTAACTCGGTAGGGTTCATATAACGACTTGTACAATCCTACACAATCTGTCGAAGGAACTGTTAAAGATGCCCTCGGTCTACTGAGTTTATTGTTATCCGACAGACCAACGAAAGAAGTGTCAGAGCAACAAACAATGAAATACTTAGAAATGACGCTCATGTTATTGTGACGTCATAATAAAACCTTATTCTTATTATCCAACCTAGAATCCCTATTAGTGGCGGCGGAAGCCTCGCGAGACCGGGGGTACAAATCGGCGAACTCAACTGTCGAGGCAGGATTAAAAATGTTTGAAACTCAATCAGCTGGGAAAACTTAGACGATTTAATCTCTCATATATATTTACTATGCATGTCATCAGTAGCTCCTTGAAACATAAGGCAAGAGGAACGAGCAGGGGCCACGAAATTCTTTCACTTTGGACAGAGAGTAAAAATAAGAGTCAATTAGTTTTGTGATCATTAAGTTTTATTATCAAAGAAATGATTGATTTCTAGACAATTAAAGATGAGATAGGGTAAATTGATAAGACTACATGTTTCATTGGTAATCAATTTATCAATTTCAAATTTAATTATTTCTTAGAATAACAAAGTATATGATCAATAAGAACAAGAGTTCAGTGTTTATATAGTCTATTGGTTCAATTTACACACTCTCGTGGCTGTGGTAAAAATTAGTATAGAAATGATTTTAGAAGTACTATCCCTCTAGACAAATACAGTTGCAAGTCTCAGTTACATGCTGGATGGTATCGACAAAGTAGAAAGTTTTCTTCTTGTCCAAGGGCTTTATTCTTGAAAACTTAACTTTAGCGCTCCATTCTGATTTGTCACTGACTTACATCAATTTTAAGTTAAGTTTTATTATTATTATTAGTTTGAGAATAATGCCACTGAACCACAATGTTTCAATGAGCATACAAGTAATACAACATTTCATTACAAACCATGTACATGTATATCATAAACAATTCACCTACACAGAATGATAACACAACTTATATAATGATAGAATGAATAAAAATACAAGTATAAAAAGATGATAAAATAACTATATACAATGAATGCATGAATTCAGCTACTGCTTTCTTCCTTCTTTTCTTCACTTCCCTTTGATTCTGAAAAAAAACAACCCAAAACATTGTGTAAAAATTACATTCAACCCCTTACGCTCTTAGCCCCAAATCAGCTGCACTCTGAGAGAAACAATGAAAAGTTGTGTATGTGATACATGAAATTCTTACACTTTCGGAACACATGATGGAATTTCCATACCAGGTTTAAAAAACTGTAAAGAAGTTTTCTTAACTTTTTTGTGTATCATTGTTTACTATAGCTTCTAATTGCATCATTTCAAACGGTAATAGCACAAACATCTGAATCTAATTTTTGAGTATACCACCTGGAATGATATTAAACCAACACAATGTAAATGATACATGACATACCTTCTTCTTCAGTATTTTCTTCAGTTTGTGTAGAATCTACTTCCATTTTCTCATCTTCCTTTGACTCTGGTTCATCTTTTTTCTCTTTAGAATTCTCTACAGTTGATTCCTAAAATTCAAAACAGGATGTATTAATTCAAGTTGTTTTACCAATTTCATGACAGGGTGTGAATAGAACAAGCCATTTATATGGTACATAACTGAAAACAGAATCAAGCCTTTCTTTGACTTGACTCAAAATTCCTTTTTTCAGTAAAGCATTAAAAAAAAAAATTCTTACATGCATTAGTTATTTATGAATTTTTTTTATTTCTTAATATGAAAAAGTTCTACTGACCTTTGGTGAAGAGTCCTCCTTGGTTTGGACTGGGTCATCTTTTTCCTGAAAACAGTTGGTTACATTATTCAGTTATAGAAATCAAGAGAAATTCAAAACTAAAAAGATCTCTATATCATTTATTAACTATTAACAACAATACACTTTCTTTCAAAGCTTTTATTACACTTTAAACTCCCGGACTGCTATATCTGACTGGAAACACCTAGGGCTCTAATTCACACACAAAATATCTTTTATGATAAAATTTGCGTTCCTATGAAATCATAAAATGAGAAAATATGTTTTCAAAAATCCAATAACACTCTCAATTAAAATTTGACCTAAAATTTCATGGGAAAAATCAAACTTAATTTATCTATTACATACATCACTAGGTTTTTGATCAGTTTCCATTTCTTCAGAACTTTTCTCTTCATCCTCTTTCTTTTTCTTTATATCAGCTTTACTTTTATCTTCATCTTGTTGTTGTGTTTGATTCTGTCTAGTTTTAATATCATCTTTAGCTTTAGTAATCATTCCATTGATCATTTCTTCTGTTATCTGTGGTTTACTTTCACATAGCTTAAAAAATAATTATATTATATCATAAAGCAGACCACACCACACCACACTATATGTTTATATTTTTTTAATTCTTGAATTTCACACCTTCATATATCAATGGTCTAAAAAACGATCTGATATGAGTTTAAAGTAGCTGTATGGAAGTTTAATCAATTTGGAATATTCAATCAATAATTTAAATGAGAAAAGAGATAAAAACATTATACCAACCTTTTTCAGATCTTCATGAAATTGTTGACTAGATTCCATGAATTTACGTTTTTTAGAATCATGTTTTTCTTCTATAGTTTGTAATTCATTTTCTAATTTTTTCTAATAAAAAAAGAAAAAGCTTAATGAACAGATCAGTGAGAGCAAGAAATTTGGACAGGATTTATATTATCTTGAAATGACATTTAGAAATAAACAAGAAAGGAGTAGTAAATCCATAATAGTGTTCTTTATATTTTCTCAGATCCTGGGAAACTGTATTGCTACAAAGAGTTAAGTATTATTCTTTGTATGTTACTTTTGTAGTTTAGTTTCCATCAAGGCTATAGTTCAGTCAATGAGAGCACCTATGCATGCTCAGCAAAGATGATTGCCAAAAAAACCAACATGATCCCTTCTTTTCTTGGAGACCAGTGCTTTAAGGTGATTTCAGAGTTTTTACTGGACATTTGCATAGTTAACAAATGTATTAGTAAATGTGCTATGCTATCTACCTGATGCATGGTTAAAGATTGTACTTGACGTTTCAATACACTCATTCTACCAGTAGTAACCACAGTTCTTACATCTGGTACTACACTCTCACTAAATATATCATTAATTAATCGATGATTTCTGGTATAACGAGCATGAGCTATATGTTTAACTGAGAACCCATCATCAGCTTCTACAATGAAATATCAATATATCATTTCAATACGGCGCTCTTTTAAAATACTGGTTTTATTATGACATTACTTTTCAAATGCATTACAAGAGAAACAACATCATAACATAGATTGTGGAATATTCAGATCAACTTCTGATAGTAAGAGCTCAAAGAGCTACCATGTCCTTTAATTCATTGTTTTATCTACCAATAGAGTCCACTTTCATGACAACATAGTTCAAAGCCACAGTGAAATAGTCAATCATGGCTAAGAAATTTTTGTTGAAATTGCAGTAGACCAGGACTTCGATGCTGAATAGTGATATAGAAAGCTGAAACCCAGCTCTATCACCTGGTATAATAAATATCCTTGATGAATAGCCCTTTAAGAAAGCTTATAATTATGTGTATTACATATACCTACCATCTTCATCCTCTGCAGGTTGTATACTAATTCTAGGCATTTCTAATTTAGAACTCTGAAAAACAACCAAATATACAGAACAATTTAAAAAGTAGTCAACTGAAAAGAAGTTAAGTGAAAAAAACTCTTGGACAACATACCCATAATTTTCTAAAATAGAATCACTTTCAATGTCTGAGACAAGAAAAATTGAAATACCTTCTGTTTTCTGTCGTCTGATCTACCAGAAGATCTTTCTTCTTCTTCAATAGCAGCTTCGGCAGCAGCTAGAATTATAATATAGGATATATAATATAAATGTTATTAGAAATATAAGTGTGCTCTGTGGATAAAATACTAATTCACACCTGGTACGACAAGTTGTTGCTAACCTCACTATGTACTTTAAAAGCGAGAGAGAGTATAGACTAGAACCTTACCTTGACAAACGATTACATGTTAAATATGGAAATCTGCACAATTTGAAAGTAAACATACTAACCTCTACTTTTGGCAGAAACCCAAGCTTGATAAGCAGGTGAATTATGGTATGCCTTCATAGCTTCATTATATTGTGACTACAAATAATAACAAAAATTATCATTAAAAAATGATCACCTTATTTAAAGCTTTTGGGATCATTCATTTAAACATTAAACAACTTTTCTAACACTGTAAACTATGACAATCCTTCCAGCTAAAAAAAAACATAACTCTCAGATGATGCATCTATTTCTATTGAGTGAGTGATAGGCATTCCTTTGGAGAACAATTTCTAAAATTCCTATACTTCATTTATATAGTAGAATTTCTAATACTTTAGTATCACTATTACTGTCAGTTTTCATGCTCAATGAGAATATGGTTTGGGAATATCTAGGCTATACATAAATACCTGGTACATAAAGAAAGCAAACCTTTTCAGATTCATACTCTTCAATAAATTCTTGTTTATCCACATCTACTAAATCTCGCCACATACCACCAATAATTTTACCAATTTCCCATAATTTCAACTCTGGGTTAGCTGCTTTCACTCCTTCCCATACTTTACGACTGTATCTCATATAAGGCATAAGGGGCTTATCGGGTGGTTTGGGTGGTTTAGGGATGCCAGAATCTCTCTGAAATATGAAAAACATAATGGTTTCTATACTAGAAATGAAAATGAAATGTCAGACTTGTCTGCACTATTGGGCTAATGAAGACAGGAGTTTATATAAGCTTACTAGATAAATACATGAGCTTCTTGATTTTTTTTAGATTTTTTGGCCTCATGAGCATTGCATTTTAGAATTTAGATACGAGTTTGATATTTCTTATACTTACATCTCTTCTAGAACCAATTTTAACTGGATGAAAGTTAGGATGGCCATGAGTTGACTGCACAAATGGATTAGCTCCCTGAAATCAAAAGGAGAGAATGAACATCTAAAGCACATTTCTTTAGATATTACGATCCTTTCATGTTTATTGACAATGAGACTAATTACATTTCTATTACATTAAGTACCTGACCAAGCCTACCTTAGTATCTTGTGGTGGTGGCACTCTAGCTCTACTCCCTATGGCCATTTGGGGAGACTGTGCCATGCCTCTAAAGCTTGGTAGGGCCATTTTCGCTATCTGAAAGATACAAAAATAAAAATTACATTAAAATATCTTGTGTGTCTTGATTTAACCTGTTAAAACTAGTGCTTTAATAGAAATTCAGTGAGTCAATAAATAACAATACGATATGAATCAAATGGATGACACCAGGTATACTAAACAGACCACAACATAATTCTCATAATGTGCCTAAGTGGCCAGCACTAAGAACAGTACCTTATGAATCTTTAGATTTCCACTGATAATATTCAACAGCTAATAGAGTTTTTCATTTGTCCAGTCCTATGAGATCAGATTATATCTCAGATTCAAATAAGACAATCCAGAATACAATACAGAACTGATTTCTGACAAAAGAAAACAAAATGAAAACTGACCGGTATAATGAATGATAATTATCATCAATTGTATGCCGCATTTATTTGACGCCACCAAAAATCAGAAATATGTGCCTTGGTATAGATTATGTACAAAAATTACAAATGAATCCAAGGGGCATACTTACTTTTTTATGTTTTAAGTTGATTTACACAAAGAACTCGACGACACTTGCAAATGACGCCATCTTGTAGAAACATCACCCCCAAGGATGTCAATTCGACCGGAAGTTTACAGTTTCTTTTTGTCAAGTCGTCCAACGTATCTTGCAAGAAGACGTTTCGACCCGATTTTATCACTTGATATGCAACATCATCCGCTTTTGTCTTAATTTACGATTTGACTCGGGCAAATATTGTAGACGAGTTGCTGGTATTCTAAATGTTTTAATTTAGGGTTACATTAGGATGGATGGAAGGTATCAAGTTACTATTCCATAGAAGGCACTGTCCTGGCAGAGGGTTAACACAGAATTCATTATTGTTAAGGCTAGTATGTTAAAATGTGAAGTAATTTATAACATGATATCAAGAATTTGCAACACTCTCAGAAATTGCCACAATGAACAAGTACCAAAAACAAAATAATCAACAAATAAACATTGTTAAAAATGTGTATTTTGATACATTATAATATACAAAAATACACGAGATTCAGCCAGTGTGTCAAATATTAAATCTTCCATAACTGTGAAGTAAAACTTGGTCACACGATTTCCTACCCTATCACAATTTTATTTCTTTTTATGACCAACACCAATTACAAGGCTTGATCATTCTTGATCAAATGTCCATATCATCCAGAATTTTTATACAGATTATCAAAGTATTATTACAAATAGCAGCAATATTATGAGTTTTTTGTCAATTAAAACTACTGCTACTAATATTCTAAAGTCAAAAAGTCTAAAATAGGGATTGATAAATATATTTATTAATCTTGCATAACAAGTTCTCTATCATCTGGTAATTTAGAGAAATAATAATCAACTCTTTCATCTGTAACATCTTCTAATCTAGCAGGTTTCCATTGGGGGTTTTGATCTTTATCTATTAGCACTAAAAATATACAAATTCATTTTCATTACATTTGTTGCATTTGACAGCATCTTTGATTGTATTGACAGCATTCATAGAGCGATATATAAAGAACAAATTCTATTCTTGTCACCAAAAGTAATTTTTACCAAAGAAACTTTATTTATTTCATTTATTTTTAATTATCATAAAAATTGGTAAGCCTCACTATTGCTTCAGTAAAATTTATAAACCAAAAATTACTCTCCATTTTGTGACCTTTTTAAAACTTAATCATAGTGATTTTTGGTTCAAAATTTGTAATGATTTAGGACAAGTCAATTGAAGTTGAAGACATACCTGCTCTAACACCTTCACGTAAATCATGATCTTCAATACATCTCTGACACAGTCTATTCTCCATATAAAAACATTCTTTTAAACTTAAATTAGCACCTTCCTTTAATTGTCTTAAAGTTATTTTCATTGAAGTAGGAGACTGAAAGAGAACATTAACAAGAATAAAGTACCAATAATCTTAGCGTTCTTCCATTTGGAAATACAATTTTAGAAAATAATGCCATAAAGAGTAGAAGAAAGATTTGAAGTCTATGTTTATTTTGGTGTACAATGTCCAACTTATTAAATTCAGAATGAGATGTGTATGGTATTTGTTTTTCCTGCTAGTTACTACAGCATAATTAGCTAAGAAATAAAAGAAATTATAAAGCAAATATTCTACCATTTTCTTCAATGTTTCCAGTTGTTTTAATGCCCATTCTGAACCATCTTTCTCTAAATTTGTAAATATCTGTTCTACAGTTGTAGCACTAAATGACCTATTAATATCTTCCATTTTAGGTTCCAATATAAACTCATGGGACTCTTTGGTACTCTTCAAAACAAAACATAGAATTGTATATTTTGTATTTTATTTGTCTTTGTCACTGGACTGCTGTTTCAAATTTTCATAGATTGACATTTCAATGCATGAATATAAATAAGTAAGCAATATTAAACGAACACAATATGAATAATTTTAAAGGAATAGAGTCCAGTAATTTAAATATAAGTTATAAGGTATTACTTCTACTTTAATCTTAATTTAATTTTCTTTTTTTTATTAAAATTTTATTAGCTATTGCTGGTCTAAAGCTAAAGACGAATAATACATTTACCTCTTTATGGAACTGATCTAACAGATTCTGAATATTATTGTGGTCGGGATTATCTAAAGCTGCCAATTCTTCTTCTAATGTACTGACCTAAAATATCAATTCATTTTTATCCTCATTAGGATCAATTAAATTCAATTTCACAATAACAAGCAACCAATTATTGTTGATCACTTCACAAAATAATAAACTATAAACTTCTTTTAAAGGGATAGTTGCCCCATTTTAGGATTTTGATTTGAGTCTTGAATATATGTAAATAGTCTACTAGAAATTATGAAAACTGCAAAATTCCTTCAAAAATATATCAAACTAGGAATTTCTTTTCCTACTTCTATAGATGATTTTTCAATATATGGCAGTGTCTCTAGAAAAGACAAATTATCTTTTTGACTTTCGAACGTGTATAATTCTGGACACACATGGATTTAAAGGGTCAAATTTCGACGGTACAATAAGTGATTAGCTAAGCAATTCACTTTTATGAGACTAAGGTAGGATTGGTAAAAAAAATGGGTCACCCGTCCCTTTTAGACATAGCTATGTTTTGAATGAAGATTATTTCAATATTTGACTCTGTAAAATATATATGTCATGCAAGAAATTAGAATTTAAAGATAACTCACTTTGTTTGAATCAACAAAATGGGTAGCAATACCAGCTAAATGCACATCTCTACCTTTGAGTCTAAAACCAGTTAAACCTAAATAGATTCCTAACTTTCCTTGTAACCTTGGCAACACATATCCACCACCTACATCTGGTACTAAACCTGTAGGAAATTAGAAAAAAATGTTCATTTTATTTAGGCTTGATTACGCAGATTCTGTGTTAAGAGTGAAGAAGTTCCTAAAAACTTCTATGTAAAGCACTGGCCAAGGTCACAAATAAAGATATAAATGTTTAATATAAGATAAGGTGAAGTTAGCATAGTTAGTATTAAGTTAAAAAAACAACCTGAAATAAACAAAAGTCTATAATATGAAAGTTTTCTTGTTACCAGTTCTAAAAGAAAAGAGTATGAATAGGTTCTGAAAAGATAAACATCTATACATAAGGATTAGAATATATTATACTTAATGAGCTAGAAAATAGAGAGGGGGGTCAAGTATTATTGGATTCAATGGGATCGAGTCTACCACGGACCAGAAAATTACTAAGGTTTTTATTGCGCTTATAGGCAATTACAAGTCGTTTGGTATATACATTCGGAAATCTGTTCTGTAATTCACTGTAATACTGTTTGACGATGGAAGAGGTTTTGGCAGCTGTATGATTAAAGGTGGCAACAAATGGAATCATTTGATTATCATGCTAGATGTTAATTCCATTTGGAGCCACTGTTTGGAGTTGGTCCATCCAGTAGCTTTCTCTCTGTAATCGTTTGCTTTTTGGTTTGATAAGATCAGAGTCAGGAATTGATTCAACAGGCATGATAAGAAGGTCTTCAATGGAATGGTCAGGTAAATTAAAATGATGAAAAATTGGTCTATTTTTGCTATGAATTATATCAAAGCGATGGCCGCTAAATCGAGTTCGCAACGCGTTCTGGGTTTCACCGACGTATTGTTTGTCACATTTTTTACACGAAATTAGGTAAATGATATTTTTATCCGTACACGTGAGACGTTCTTTAATTTCAAATATTTTTCCGTTTTTATTTTGAAAATAATGAGACATATGGATATGTTCACAGGTGCGACACCGAGAACCTTTACATGGTATTGCGCCAAAGTTATTTATTGGAGGAGGGGGTTCATTAATTTTTAAAAGGTCCAAAACAGTGTCATTTTTAATTTTGCGCAAGAATCGTTTGGAATAGCCCCTCTCTCTTAATTTACTGAAAACTAGTCTACAAGCTGCATCAAAATCTACTTTTTGAGAGCAAATTCTAAAAAAACGCAAAATTTGTGATTTGATTATTCCTGTAAAAGTATGTTTTGGGTGAAAAGAGTTTTTATATAAAAGTTGGTGAGTATCCGTTGGTTTAAAAATACTTTGATGTCTAATTTGTTTGTTTGAGAGAAACTTGGTCCTTTGAATACCGTAGTATCCAAAAAATCCATACTTTGTTCAGAAATATTCGCAGTTAGTTTTACAGAAGGGTGGTGATTATTCAAAATTTCAAAATATTGCCAAAAATTTGTTAAAGACTCGGTCCAAATAATAAAAATATCGTCAAGAAACCTTCCATAGAAGAAAGGTTCAAAAGGGGAAATGGAAGAAATTTCCAGTTCCCACTCAGCCATAAAGATATTTGCATAACTCGGCGCAAATCTTTTGCCCATCGCGGTGCCTGAAGTCTGGAGATAAATTTTTTCATTAAAGACAAAGTCATTTCGCGTTAGACATAATTCCAAAAGTTCTAATATTTCTTTGTCGGGTCTATCTATGCAGGGATTTCGAAAAAAGGCCTTTCGGACAGCGTCTAAACCAGTTTTATTATCAATATTGGTATACATACTCGTAACATCTAATGAGATAAATCTTGCCTTTGGAGGAACATTCAAGCTTTTAATTTTTTCAACAAAATCGGTGGTATCCTTAAGATATGACGGATGCTTACATGCTACTGGAAGTAAAAAATGGTCAATGTATTCATAAACTCGGTAGGATTCGCTCGCGCAATCTGAGATAATAGGCCTGCCTTTAGGAATCCTATTGGCTAGAAACCATTCAGTTTCCGGGTTTTTGTGAATCTTCGGTAAAGTATAAATGTGACGTTGACGGACTTCGCTGAAAGATAGTCATATTGGGAATCAGAAATAAATTGTTTGTTTACTAACGTTTTTAAAATATTGTTTATCTTTTGCGCAGAAAATAGGTTGATCAAGTACACGGTAATGATTAGCATTGTTCAATTGTTTCTCTAATTCAAAAATGTAGTCTTCGCGATTCTAAATGACACAGCAACTGCCTTTGTCACTCTTTCGTATTATAATGTTCTGATCGTTTTTTAGGCTATTCAAAGCTTTCCTTTCAAACTTGGTGAGGTAAATGAGATATTTCTTCATGTAATTTATCGCAAGTAGCCAAAATATCTGAGTCAATCGCGCTGTCTGGTGGAGTCCAACCAGACTTTTCAATTCGCTTGCCTCTGCCGAGTCTATTCCGAAAAAAGAAATTTAACTTAAAAGTCCTATTGACGTGTTCAACCGACGATAAAATTGGTTCATGGGAAAGAGTTTTAGATGTCGGAATAAATGTTAGACCTCTATCTAAAACTCTTTCTTCAAGGGGAGAAAGTTTTCGCGAACTGAGGTTAACCACAGTTTCTCCTAATTTTAGAGCATTTCCCCCCGCGTTCAGTTTAAATGGGAGACCCATGAAAAATAAATCCTTCTTGCAGTGGGGGACATCCAGTGGATGTTATCCGAAATGACACTGACCACTCCATTGAAGCGAGGAATAGTATGGGCATTGGTAGACGGTTTATGATATAATAGACTGTTGAACTTCTGGAGGTTATTGACTAAATGAGGTTCAGCTAATTGTAGCTCCTTTGAGTAAGGAATCTGTGTGGCGTAAAGGGTAGCAGACGAAAATTTCGACTTGGCAAGTTTGAGGAGTTCCAGCATTCTTCTGTGTATGGATTCTCCTGATACCTGTTTATTATTTAGGCCAACATGAAATAACACCTTTTTCGGAATGGTTGTTGGAGAGATCTTGGAGAGTAATGTATTGATATGCTGAATTCGGGCACCAGGGTAAGATTCGGCTTGGGTATCTGGATGTAGGAACGGGATGTTGCTGATGTTGGAAGATCCAATGATAACTTTTGGTTTGGTGAGTGTGGGAATAGACCATTCCTTCTCATTATTATTACGTCGTGGTTTACAGGCTGGAGAAGAGGGTGAGGTGGTTAAACTTAAGTGGCGGCGAGTATTGGTACGTTGAGGTTTCGGTGTTTCAGGGTTCGATCTTGGCGTCGTCATTGGTGTGGATGGAGTTGCAGTAAAAGTTGGTAATGGTAAAGAACGTCTATCAGTGTGAGGTTTCTTGCTTATGGATAATGGTTCTTGCGAGGTACTAAGGCCAGAAGGTGATTGAGTTCTTTTGCGTTTCGGCGTAGGTCTTACATCTGCGATTAATGGTAACTGGTGTCTGTTTGGTGTAGAAACTGGCTGAGATTCAGCTTCCATGTCTTCCACAACACCTACCTCTTTAAAAGAGTCTATGATTTTATCAAATTGATCAAGGGTATCTTTTTGGAGTCGGCGATATGACTTCTTAGCCCAATTTATTGCTTCGAAAGTGAATTGTTTAAAATTTGATTCCGAAATATTGCGTGCTTTGATCAAGGAAATTTTTTCAGCCAGCTGTGAATCATAATGATTCTTAAGTGCTATCACCACGTTTTTAGCCCAAACATTATTTATTGTCTCGATAGCCGAGGAAATAGCAGAATTTTTTAAAGCTGGTTTAACAAACCGATTGAGATCCGAAATTTTAGAGATAAAACCACGTTTGGGAGAACCACTGACTTGCTTTGAAATGACGGAAGCATGGTGAAGACATTGTAAGATTTGGAATAATATCTTCAATGCTGGATTGGTCTCCTGTCTTTGGTGTTTATCAGGGTTGTATGGACGACGGTAGTTGTTCTGGTGGTTGGGATTAGTGTTTCCTCTCTGATGCTGGTTTTGGCGATAGTTTGGTTGATTATGCCGATAGTTTGGTTGATTATGATGATAGTTTGGTTGATTATGACGATAGTTGGGTTGATTATGACGAAAGTTGGGTTGATTATAGAGATACGAATACTGGGTAAAGTAATTTTGCCTGGGATATTGCCAATGAGATCTAAAGCGCTGGTCCATGGTAGCTCAAAAAAAAATTAAAAATATTATGAAAGTACTTAAAAAGCACAAAAAATACTTAAAGGGTAAAAAGTACCTAAAACGGTAAATTTTTATTTGAGAAGGCAAAAAAGTGGAAAAAAAATATATAACAATTTACAACATATATCTTACAAAAATTAACAAAAAATGGGGGGCTCCTTGAAATATAAGATCCGGATTTCGCTATATTAGCTTCTTCAGGTATGTCATTCTATCCAAAATTCAAAAGTCATGCTTCAAGGCTTCTAGCAATAGTCTTTCCCATCTTACCAGCTTAATGTGTTGACCTGAATACTGGTGAACTAACAGAATAAATAAATGTGAACTTTACTACCTATGCAGACAAACCAGGTTGCAGAATGACATCAGTTGTGGAGTTCAAATTCAATGAAGATTTTGGATTCAGGATTTTTAGGCTTATATGATACAGAATGACCTTGAGAAGCTTGAAGAACTTGGAGCTCTAGATGTCAAACAAGATTAGAGTGCTGCAGGCTAAAGGAATTAAATTTTGACTGACAAATACAAACAAATTATTACCTATACTAGTTTCTGGCATAGCAAACATTGTCTTTTCTGAGGCTACTCTGTATTTCCCATGAACTGACAACCCAAAACCCTGGAAACATACCTTTGATCATGACAAATCTTATCATGAAATATTAAAAAGGAAAGGAAAACAGACCTTCTACCAGCACACGGGCAAGACAATGAACTTGTCTATCCAATTAAAAAGTATCTTATGGCGGAGCATTTGTGTAAGTTTTTCAAACAACCTTTCCGACAAAATAACAACTAAAAATCAGATTGAAAAAGTTACAAGTTTTACTAATTTAGCTCAAGGTCAGTCTAAAAGCAGGTGAATCACTGGTAAAACTTGACAAATATATAAATTTAACTCTGCTCACCCCTCCCATTGTTATACCAGTTATCAGAGAAATAAATGGCTTTTTATATGTTCCTGAAATAAAATTATATTTGTAAAATTTACTCTTTCTATTACTGCCAAACAGCCAAAAAACATTTTGATTGAAGTTGCAGTAAAGAATCACATAATCTAAATTTGTTCAGGTATGAAGTTTCTGACATTGTGAATCTGTGATCCTTGCAGACCTTGTTTGTACAAGAAATTCTAGGAGTAATTGTTTTGCCCTTGCATTGAATATATATGTGTGACATTATTGACAAGACAGACAAGCAGATCTCTCACCTATTGTATAATCTAATGGATATTCTTCCTTAAAAAAGTTAATTCCTTCAGGGGTTTGAGTGAGAGCTAGAATTAGACAAGAATTAAAGGGTGAATCATTTCAACATGGCCATCAAGGTATTTTACCAATTAAGCGTTGAGCGTTAAGTCATAAAAATCATAAAGTCTTCAACAAAAATAGTTCTGCTGATGGTTGAATTATGGAACTGCACCTAAATTTATAAATGATCTAAATAAGATTAAATTGTGCCAAAGCTATTGGGTAAAGCATAATACTTAAAATATTATATATCATAGATATTCATTTGTCACATACCATTTTAATTGATAAAATATAGGATTTTTTATAATGAAGATATTACCTTTTATGTCACCTCCAGCACAAAATGCTTTACCAGCTCCTTTCAAAACAACAAAACTTATAGCAGGGTCATTTTCCCATTTCTACAAGAGAATTTCAGCACAATTCAATATATACTATTATGTTTTTCACAAAACATAGCTTTTTCTCTATCTAGCATAGATTTTTATACAACAAACATAACTTTTCTTATACAAAAACAGAGCTGTTTAAACATAGTTATATATACCCCAAATTTAGCTTTTTCTAAACAAACCATAGCTTTTTTTTATCTACATTAAACATAGCCAAAATTTCCATACTGAGATTAAGTACAATGTGCAACTTGGTAAAATCTAAAAATATAAATCGTACTCACCAATAATTGAGGATGTAACTTTCTCATCATAGAAAAACTTAAAGAATTTAATGCTTTTGGTCTGTTTAATATGCACATTCCCATTTTATTAACAGTTTGACTGATAACATCATTATGTTCTCCAATAGACATACTGGCCATAGGTGTACAACTCTTCTGTAAGTGCATATTATAAAAACAAAATATACTTTGAGATGAATCTGGGACTTCATGTTTGAACTTACATGTCAGATTTTCAGATAATAAAAATATTTAGAATATATGAATGGCAATCAACATTTCATGTACAGAACCATTTAACATAAATAAGTTACTTACGGTATGACTTAAAATCACATCTAAACGCTTAAGGGATCTAAAAAATAATAAATAAAAAATGAAACATAAACAGTTTGTCATTACACTTTGTAGCCTACTGGATTAAGGCATGGGTGCGCTAAATATAGAGTTCAAATATATTTGTCACTACCAAATATTGGTGACTTTACACATGTTATACCTACCTTTGGAACATTTTCTGTACTGGTATTGTATACTCAATATGCAATTACCTATAATTAATTAAAATGCATAGAATTAATATATAAGTATAAATTCACAAATACTAATACTAAAAAGACAACCTGGCTAACAATATATATCTAAATCTTGGGCATTTGTCCCTAAGAAAATAGGTTTGTTCGCCCATGTGTACCCCCACTACATTTTTACGAAAATCATGAATTTTCAACGTTTTTTGCTCCAAAATATGTCATATATCCCACACTTTTACAGTGCTTTCACATCTTAGAGTTGCTCCCTCATTCAGTCAATCTACCCCTTTTGGTGCCCCCAATCTGCCCCAGGATGCTGGTGCTACCACGAGTACAATCACATTTCAAAGTGATCCACTATTTAATTCCATATTGTATTAGGGCATTTGGCCGGACAAAGCCTATGTTTGATCTCTTGTCTTATGACATGTTTTAATCTATATGAAAATCTACACAATGTCAAACTATGAAATTCTGTACACTCTGCAAAAACATAATCAAATAATCTCCATTATCAGTTAATCATCCGAAACTTATAAGACAAATCTGATTATTAATTGGAAATATAAGGAGAGAATTCTAAATTTCAAGACTTGTTAGCTAGATATAGAGAGCTACTGATAAATAAGTAGGCTTAATACCTATACATGGATGAGCACCCACATGGACTAAAATATATCTAGCAAAATAAAGCAACACCGGATCTCAAATTTAGTTCTGTAAATTTAAAAACGAACAGTCAATATATTCAATATATTTTTTTTTGCGATGGAATTTGATTAAATAATATACACTCCTCGATGTAAATAACAAATATGACAGTACAACACTATTGTATTTTTGTATGACATTAAAATAAGAAGCAATAGTTTCGTTTTTCATTTAATACAATTCATCTTGCAATTTTTAATAAACCGTATTAAATGGAAGCGAAAGACTGTAACTCCAAACATGTATTTTTTAACCAGACTTCTATCCCTGACAGCTTTGACGAATGTTGCATTGAAATAGATAAATTTATTAACCAGCATTCAACCGATGGTAGAAAAATAGTGTTGATAACAGTAGGTTTTATTGAAATATTCTTTGCAAATCTCTCGGTGGTGATCACCTTTTTTTAGACCTTGATTTATTGCAATTAATGTTTTGTTTTTAAAATTTCGTTGATTTTCTCCTTAATCAGTAATACCATAGTCGTTCTTCTGTTTCATTTGCCTGTTTTTTTACTTAACCCGACCAGAAAGTACCAACGTTCTTATGCTTTCATCAATTGATGTAGGAAGCCTTGACGACTGTCTGTTTACCTGTAAATTTCAGTATCCCTCTATGAAGCTGTATAAAATAAGCTAATTTGCATTTTTTATCATTTTCCATGTGTGTTGCATTCAATTTATTTATTTGATGTGTTTAGAAGATTCATCAAAATTTTTGACTTATCCGGTTATAAAACATATTTAAAGGTGTAAATGTCATGTGTCCTAGCTTGGCTGTGTCAGGCTGCTATTGGTAGGCATGTAAATCATGTGGACAGGAGACACTTCTAGTGGTGATAGGGTCTGTTCACATTTATTCCATTTTGAAAAAGATACTTGTTGTTTTCTTGTAGTCTGGTGGCACAACGGTACCTCTAGAGAGCAGAACTGTTCGCTTTATCGATAATTTTAGCTCAGGAACAAGGGGATCTGCTTCCGCAGAGTATCCTTTTCAATGAACTTCTAAAATCCTTTACAGTAACAATGGCATTTCTTTATAGAGAAACTAGAACCAAAAGAAAATTGGATCTTTTGATAACAATGTGGTATTTTAGAAAAATCCAGTTATGGAATTTGTAAATTTGTAAACTTTTGTTAACTAAAAGTTCTCTTTAACTAAAGATAGATATTTTTTAAGCCATGATTATGCTGTGATATTTTTACATAGACACAAGTCTTTAGAACCCTTTTCTAGACATATCAATAGACAACATTTTATTGATATTTTACAACTGACACCTGAAAATGAAATAGTGGGTAAGATGTTTTATTTTTGATATTATTGATGCAGAGTGCCAGACATAGAAAAATGTCCTAATTCTTTGAATGGAATTATAACCTATTCCCTGTAAATAGGAAGATGTGTATCCTACACTAAAAATACCTCTATCAGATATCTATCTATTTGATTGGCATTTGTATTGTAAACAGGAATTTGATTTCAACAAGAAAAGATGTTTCATCTTAGTTCACAATATTTTTGCATTATATTCTTGTTTAACAGTAAATTACTGGGAATGAATGGTGAACTTGATTATCACCCATGCATTTATAAATATATCTAAAGTAGGTAGACCTGTTTGTGTTAAAGTCATAACTTGGTATCAATTGAGATGGAATTTTTATTTTCAGTAAAAGATGAGCACAAGGAGAAACTCAGTGTAGTTTTAAAACAGTTTCAATCAATAGAGAAAGAGAATCTTTTATTAAAGTTGGAATTTACTTCCCTTGGTGACTATCTCCATATATTGAAAGCAGCATGTGAAAAATTGAATACTGTAGGTGATAAAGCAATGCTCTATCTAGCAGCAGCTGTCTCTGATTTCTACATTCCTAAAGCTGACATGGTAATCATAGACTTTACTTGTAAAATTGTGTTCTGTTATTAAATTCTTAATTCATTCTTATCTAAATACTTGCTGAGGGAAAGTGGTCGGAAAGTATCAGGTATAAACACTCGTAATTTTCAGAATAAAACAAATACTTTTCAAGTAGACTCATGGAAATTCTGGACTTCTACAGGGTGGGACATACACCTATGACAGTACTTACTAGTGTCACAATAATGTTATGATTATATAAAATGACATTCTATAAATTGGGAGTATTGTCAAGTTTTGTTTGATTAATGTTCAACCAATTTTTTTCCAGTAAGCCTATTTATATAAGAGCTTAAGTAATCTTTACATTTGTCTTTTGTTTCTAGAGTGAGCATAAGATACAGTCATCAAATGGACCACTAGAGTTAAAGCTACAGTTAGTACCGAAGATGTTAGAACCTTTAGTAAAAGACTGGGTACCCTCAGCTTTCATCATATCATTTAAGGTAAGTCTTTTCAAAAATCAGTAAATCATATTCATAACAGTAAGAAATCCATGTATACTGATGTCATATTGAATCTAGGATGTCTATTAAACTCAATTAATGTCTACCTCATCGATTTTGTTGGCTTGTAAACTTTAACATGGATTGTAATTCGGATAGGTAAATATCCGTTAGCTTCTTGTGATCCATATTGCATTTAAAATTCTAAATATAATATTGCTCTCTAAGTTTAATTATATTTCTGAGAGATTTTGTTTTCAGCTTGAAACAGATAAAGATATTTTGATCAGTAAATCAAGACAGGCTTTAGACAAATACAAACATCAGGTATATATATTTTTTTATTTTGTGAACCCAGAGTAAGATCAATTGGAAACTAAGAATGAAAATGGTGATAATAATAACTTGCTTGGCAAACTATTTAACGGGCCAACGGATCCTGAAGAAATAATTGCCCATATCACTGTGACCATCAGTTTTAAGGATTTATTGGCATTGTACCCTGCAGAGAATAAGAGAATGATAACTTGCCAAATTGTGGATAAATCTTGTGTTGGATTTATTTTCTGAAGAATGATATGGGGTTTGGTGAAAAATGAGCTTACCAGTGTTATCATGCAGTATATTTCCCTTTTATTCAAATCCAAAATCATAAGAAATACTTATATTTCAGTTGGTAATAGCTAATGAATTAGAGAAGAGAAAAAGGGAGGTAACAATAGTATCAACAGACACAGTAACACCTATAATTTTAACAGAAGAAGAAGTACGACTTGGTATTGAAATTGAAAGCATTATTGTTAAAGAGATATTAAAACTTCATGACAATTTTATATCTACTAAGCATTAAGCTTTAGCATAGATATTTATTTTTTTATTTTATACTTTATATGCATATAATATTTCCACATACAGTTAATTTTCTCAAACTCTCTTAAATTATGCTGAAAGTTTGATTTAGTTGATGATGATAAGGTGATGTGTTTCTAATTTTTGTAGACAATCATATTTTCTAAAACTATCAGTAGCACTTTTACACCGGCTGAGATTGTACTAGTCTATCATTAACAGATTGTCCATATTATTGTGGTATCATTTTGTAAGCAATTCATAAAGAAAACATATTATGTAAATTATGGATTTGAAATATAATACCCAATTATACACAACTTGAAAATCATAAAATGTCATTCGCAACTTTTCATTTTAAATACAGACTTAAAAACAGGTAATGATTACATCATAGTGTTATATAAAAATATTATGATCTATTTACTATGTACAGAAGCCTTTAAATGAATACTGATAATAATAATCAAAATGGTTATTTACATTCTTATCATGATAATGTGTCACATGTTTTGAAGTGATATTAATTTATAAAATGATTATAATGATAGATGATTTATGATATAAATAATTGTAAATGATATACTGAGTAAATTGATAGATAAATAAGCATTATTCCCAGCTGCTATGATTTCTGATGTTTCTGGATCAATTCTTACTGCTCCACCTATGCAAGAAATAAAAAGATTATTGTGAGATGTTATCTTGGAGCAGGGATAGATATCAGCTATGACGGGTGTGGCGCAAGGCAGGGTATGCTTACTCTTCTAGACACCTGATACCACTTTTCATTATGAAATACTTACTCACTTATGATGAGATACTTTCTCAAGTGAAAAGTTCATTAGCTGCTACAAATCTTTTGTCAATCTGTTGTTTGGATTTTGGGGTTTTGTTTTGTGGTGCAAATCATTAGTACTTAGTTTATTTATATTCATTTCTGTCTGACAGTGTTAAGGATTTGGTCAAAGAATTTGCAATATTGTAGTTAAGTCAGTTACTTACCAAGAGTGAAATAGATATCTGGGCTCATTTTACCATCACCACCTTCACTGTAGGCAAATACTCTTAACTTATATAGTTGACCTGGTTCTATACCATGAATTACAGCTTCTGATACTCTTCCTAATACTAAATTGTAGGCTGTTCTTATATCATCATGAGCTACCCAATATCGTACCTGCAAGTATATTATGTATACGTTCCTAATAGGAACTGTACTGTAGTGCCAGGTTATAGTGCATATCCTGACACGCATGTGATAAGTGCCACAATACTTATCTTACTTGAACTCAAACTCGTGACATGTAACATACATGAAAATAATTTACCATGTATGTTTCATATTGATATTATTGCAAAACCTGACATTATGATTTTGTATCGATTATTAAGTGGTCGTACTGAAGTTAATGCTTGTTTAGTTATAGATTTCAAAATTATTGGTAAGCTACTACTATTCTTACCAATTCACTTTTCACTGTTCTCGACTTAAAAAATGGTTACTGGCGTTTTGAAAAATGTGATCTGGTATATGTGATAATTCATTTAGAGCCACTAGTTCAGACATCTGTCAAGAAAACAAGTAGACTAGTAATATATGAGAATATATATAAATGTTGGATTACCACATATCCACGTAATGGTTCTTCTATTATAGATATAGTCGTTACTCCTCTCCATGATACTCTGGCACTATTTGGTCCATGTGAATATATTCTTATTTCAGTGGGATATAACAGTGGAGCTGAAATGTAAATGATAAATTGGAATCTCATTACATCTACATTACTATTAGAACCTTTATTTCATCGAAACAAACATGTCTTAGGTGGTTATTTTTAAATTTTCTGACGACACATGAATAATGATATTAACCCCTTAGCTTGACTTCTGAATCGAGATGTTTTAGTTTTTATTAAAATATTATTCATGTTATTTTATGAAATAACCTAAGTATAACATGAAAAGGATCGATTGAAGAAATACTATGAAATCTTTTAAATATTTCGATTATGTGTGAAACATAGGGCCTATGCTTTATTGACAAGGACGATATAGCTTATAATCATTTTCTTGAATGATTCAAATACATTTTCAAAACTATCTCATTGAATTTGTTTGATTTTTGATGATTGCAAATGGATTGTTTTGCATGGTTGTTCCTGAAGTTGAGCAACAGCTACTTCTCATATGAATATTTGTTAGAATGTAAACATTGATGCCTTTGCTAAATTTTCAACTTGATTCACACGTGTTATAAATTTTTCACATACTGCAATCCACTAAGATCTCCAAGAAAATCTACTAACCATTTGACCAGGTTCTTTGTCGATACTTTTCACTTTTTGGTCCAAGTCCAGCTGTGTTGTATACCTGGGCATCCATTTCATACATTGTACTTGGTTCTAAACCGATTATCAGATAACTGTCAAATTGTCCAACGTGACTAGCTGAAACAACTCTTGGGTCGCTTTCATTCACTTTCCAATAGTTAATCTGAAATTACATTACAATGGTCAATAAAATTCAACAATGGCTTCACCTAAACGACAACCTACTCCTTTGATGCACACGAAGTTCTGGTCTGAAAATCGATTTCTTATTTATAAGAAAAGTATAAAAAAAATACCTGATATCCCAAAACACGACCTTTCATATTCTCTCTGTTATCAGGTACAGGTGTCCAGGATACATTTAAAGCTGTGGCGTTGTATCTACTGGACAATATACCAAGTGGTGTTCCTATTGGTACTGCAATAATAAAATAAGATCGGATTACAATGTAGAGTTATACATCATGCAATTGCTATTAAACAACCCATTTTTCGTATTTCTTTTCCTTTTTATGAAATGTCTTCAGTATAAATAAAGCTTATCCAACACAAAAAAAATAAATCTTAAACACAAACTAACATAATAAAATGAGTTTTTATCATTAAATATGAAAACGTCTATCATATTTTCACTCTTATAGTACTTTTAGATGGGCTTCTTTTCTTCCAAGTTTCTTCTTATTTATGGTTTATGTACTTACCTAAGTATGTCAATCTTAATCATCCATGGAAGGTAGGGAATTCTCAAAGAGGCGTATTATGCTACTTGTGCTACTCTTTTATAAAAGATTTTATAAATAACTTACAATCTTCAGCCGAATAAACAGTAACAACAGACGAATTGGGACCAACACCATAATTATTAAAAGCTTGCACCATGACATCGTATTGTAAATAATAATTATTGGATCCCACAGTCACGACATGAAAATTATGGTTTCCCGTTTTACCTTCCTACAATATACAACAAACTATATATACATTCCGCATATCTCAGAATTATATTTACCTATTTCACAGGGCAGTCCTTCCTAGATGTAGAGGGTTGCGAACCAACATTGGGACTTTCCCCATAAGAACTGGAATAGCAGGTTTGCATCAATTTTATTTTGTTCATTATAGAATTGAATTTCTTTTAGTGTATTCTGTTGTTGATAGAAATTAGATTAATGTATTTCCCAGAATATTCTTTTATTAGCATCAATTACCTTTAAATATCTTCTACCATATATTTCATCTGATTTTAATTTCCAATAGAAATTATACCCTATGCCATCCCCGCCATGTTCACTAGTGTCTAAAGGCTAAAAAGAAACCAACAAAGAAGATAACATATAAAATTCAATTTTTCCATTTCCTGCGGACAAAGTGGGCCGTCTCAATTGTCTTACGACTTCCAAACTGCGAACAACTGTATTGTTCTTATCATTTCTTAAATGCCGAATGATACTCTGAAGGGTTCAAATTCGTGAAATTCAGCGAAAAACTTCCAGACCATAAATAATTTGAATTATACTAACCTTCCAGACGACGTGTAAATCACCGACTTTACCTCCAGCACCAGTAATGTTAGTTGGTGCTACTTGAGGGGGACCAGGTGGTGTTGCATAGGAAGCTGTGGAAAAAGAATGAGGTCATTCTTGAACCCATACATGCACTTACCTTTACCGAAAAAATATATATGTTCGGTAAGTTATAAAAAGAAAAATTAAAGGGACATTCCGCTTTTTTGTAGGTCGAAAGATTTTTTTTTGTTCAAAGTGAAAACTATACACCAAAATCTAGAGAAATGTGCCCTTTAATGTATCTGAAAGTTTTAATTAAAAAAATTCAGCCATTAATTCTAAACGCCAAAAATATTTAAAAACATTACGTAAGGTTTTTAAGTTCGTTATGCTTTTTGGAAGCTGTTTAAAAACTGTAGAGATTTGAGGAAAATAAACGCCTAATTGTAGAGAAATATGTCTCCCAAGTATTCCAAAGGTTTCAACTAATGATATCGAGCCATTATTAAGTCAAACATCAAAAATTCATTCCGTTTTAAATTAACCCTTTTACAAATTCCGTTTGATCAAGAAGATACAGATATAAATAGCATACTTAAGAAATATTTTTAGGTATAATTATCGACGTTTTGATTTTGAAAGCTTTTTACAAAACAGCGGCATAACCCTTTAAGTTGCATGTATGATGTGCAAAAATCGCCCGCTGTAAAATATCTTTATTGTACCTGACGATATACTTGTTGTACCGAGACCATAAATATTTCCAGCTCTCACTCTCATTAAATAATCTGTTCCTGGGTTTAAACCAGTAATTAAAGCTCTTCGTTTATCATATCCATCAACAACAGTATCTGCTTCTTCTATCCCTATTCAAAAAACACGAAGATCTGCACATTAGAAGGTCTCCTTTCCAAGCTAGTTATGCAATCCAGACGGGAGAACTTTGAATTTCTTTGACCAAAAACCTTTTATCTTTCATTATCAAGCTCTCGGCTTGTATAGTAGAAGAAAAGAATGAATCATTCTGCTACATGGCACTTTTTCAGGTTTGTTGTTTGTTGACGTCAAAGGTTGGGAAGGCTTTGCAAGTAAAAAAAGGGAAAATGTTATCTCTTACTAGGAACAACTACAGTCCAGTTGGTTGCAAAATTTGACTTAGCTTCGATTCTATAGTACACTACTGGGCGAATGAAAGACGGTGTCCACCAAACAACCATTGACGATATCGTAATTGACTTTGAATCTATATAAACACCAGCACATTCTGCAGGTGGACCTGAAAAATGTTTAAATCTTTTGTCAAGGAGAACGATCACCAAGTATATATGTAACATGAGAAGGTTATAAAATAACACAGTGCCAGTGGCAATGCCATTCTGTATGGTACATAAGCGAATGTGTGTGTATGGTATTTTCCATTACCATTCTTCTTTGCAATTCAATCTAACTGGTATTCAAATTTGCAGAAAGTGAATCAGAAAAAGGGAACATACCTTGAACGGTTAATACAGCTGACATTTCATCTGAATCGAAGGAAGTTTTAGCGACACAGGTGTAGGTCCCCTCATGTCTATATAAAGCTTGTAAAATATACAATCCCTGCACTGAACCTGTATTCTCCTACAATAAGAAAATGGTTGGAGCAAACTTTAAGCTTAGATGATAAATGAAGAAAGGATATAGAGAACAGTGATAGGGACAACTCTTTCCAATCTCGAAGTAGGTCTGTCATCTTTTCCAAGAATTAGAACCCCAAAAAACTTATCCCACCACACCAGTTTTTCAAGTGAATCACAATGGACAAGCATAGTGGTATAAATAAATAATGGACAAAGGTAATAACAGAACTATATTTATTTCTAAAATACACACAGTGAAATCTACGAGTGACATTCCATACAAATTATATCTAACAGAAGCTCCAGTGTGTTATTATGAAAATATGGTCAAATCCATACTCAATTAGATTTATTACTATTCATATATACACACAAGACAATAAGCGTATCCAATAATGTATCAAACACAGAACGTTTCGATAAACAGTTATTTGGTGAATACATTTTCAGTTTCTGTGTTGTCTTTCTCTGCTGAATCTTTACCCTTCATTCCATCAGATTGTTTCTGACTTTTATCCCTGTGGCGTCTTTCGGATTTCTTAAGTTCATCGATTCGCTTCAGTTTCTGTTCTTGTCGTATCTTCCTGTTCTTCCATTCATCAATCAACCTTTTCCTTTTCCTCTCTTCTTTTTCTCTTCGCAGTTGTTCCCGTCTTATCAAAGCATCCGTTTCCCTTTGTCTTATTTCATCTAGTAAGCATACACTGTGCCTTCTATCTTCTTTTTTCTTATCATCAGATCGAGTCGTTTGAGGTTCTCGCTCAATTCGTTCAGATATAGCTCTTCTTTCATATTCACCATCGCCATCTTTTTCTCGTTTTCTTTGGAGACTCAGTTCCGTAGCCTTTCTGTAGCGTATATATCCTCGATATCTGTTGAATTCTTTCAAAGAACAGACTACGCGATCGTTCTCATTCATAAGACCATTCTTAATCAGGTGTTGCTTGACATCTTTTCTTTGGAAATGACTCTTCAAATAAGGATCATGTAAAGAGTCGTATTCTAATGGTTGCTCATGACAGAATGGATCTGTCAGATCAAAGTCGTATTTCTGATTATTGCGATATTTTGGTTGACCAACAGACGTTGTGTACAAGGTATACGAGCCTTTAGGCGAAGGAACTACTGGCAGTTTCTCATCAAGATCCAAAGTTTTCCAAAATGGCAACTTATCACCATCTGGTAAAAGATTGGCTTTAAAAACTTTCTTTCGACGTGGTATAGCTAATCTAGATATGGCTGACATCCTGTAAGAAAAAATATATTTTGAACATGTCTTGAAATTGATTTTATAAACAACAAAAGAAGTATAAAAAACGTATTGGAAATAAATCAATTGGAACGTACATGTATATGAAAATTTCATGAAATAAAACTTCATGCATTAGAAAATTTGAAGTTCCAGCATTTAACAATGTAAAAGCCTGTCGACGGAGTGCTTGAATAAATCAAATGCTGCTACGTAAAACTTCTTGTGCAGATCTAGCTATATGAATTTAGAAAGCAGATTTATACATGGAAGATAAGATTTGCATGATAGAAGAGACCCAAATGTCCTTGAAAAATAATTATGGGATTTTGACTCCGTTGCTAAACTGGTGCTAATCTGGGTCACATAATGTTAGTTTTTGCCGAAGTTTCTGATTACACTAAGTCATCTGGAATACAATACATTTGTAAATAGAAATGAACAGTTCTTACCTTCAAAAATCTCGCTCGGGCTCACTACCTTATACCATGGTTTAAAGTGTTATAAATATACCGAATCCTTTATCATAGTCTTGACATTTGATAGAATATATATAAAAACAAATAATTATACGCAACAATACGTTTGATAATTGCCACAGTTTTAACAAAGGATCCTTAAAATTCTACTAAAATCCATAATAAGCATAGTCAATTGTATTCATTAATACCTTAGACTAAACCATATATTAAGTTTTGAATGAGACCGATCAAGTATGAAGACAAATGACTATTTATCGAATTAGATATATTGTATTATATTACACTAAAATACTAAATATCAGCATTAATATTTTAAATATTGTACAACACTGGGATAAATATTATTTGTAGCACGGTCGGGACAAAAATGTGGGCTTCTATTGCATCGATATAACTGTTGTTACATGTGGCGTTAGGCGTTATATGCCCGTAGATTACAGTGCCAACTAAATGAATGAAATGATGTACTAATTTTTCACCTCTGTTAGGAATAATACGGTAACAGCATGCAATGTGAAGGAGGAGCCTCGGTCTCATCCGAACAAATAAACGTTTTTTGCACGATAGCCTCCGACCTGCATCAATATTGCAAATGTATCATCTAGGCTATGCTAAGTTAACTAGCAAGCTTTTATCTTACGGTGTCACCACTTCACAGGACCGTACCCGACAAATCGGGCTCTACCAGTTCCTCGACCGTGATATACGGATGTGATATTTCTTACGGTGACGATATCACGTCCGAGGAACTGGTATGGCCAGATTTGTAAAAGAGGACCAAGTCCAGCGTTGGTCATGATGTCAGTAATAGATATAGGTGTACTCACGACTCTGTAATGACCATCATCTAAGTTTAGAGGTATATTATTAAATCTCCATGTTATTACCAAATCTTTTTCAACATTATGTGAAGCTTGACAAGTCATAAATGCAGTGTTGTTTATCAGAACTCTGACATTACTTGGTGCTACTGCAATAACTGTACTATCTGCATAAATATAAATATCATTAGTAATATAAAACTCTTTCTTACCACCTCTATCCAGTGGCGTTCCCAGGTAGCATTTGGTGAGGGGACTGAGCAGGAGCCTCTTTTCTCAATTCACAATTTATCAAGTGTCAGTAAATTAAGCAATATTTATGGTAAGGTTATACAATACATATCACAGGTATAAAAATAATAAACATACCAACGACTTTTAGATTTCCAGAACTTTCAGCAATACCGTTAAGGTTCTCAGCCCTACAGGTATATCTTCCACTATCTGATATCATTACTTGTGTGATCAGGAGATTACCATTTCTCATCTTCCTAATTCTAGAACTTGTATCACCATCAACTAATCCTAAATCTAGACCATTCTTTAACCATGTAAAAGTTGGGAAAGGTGCCGCCTCTGGTTCACAGATTATGGTGGTGTTGCCTCCAACAGCGCCCATGCTGTTGGCTTCAAGAGGGTGTTTATGAAATGTTGGTGTGAAGGCTAAAATGTTAAAAACGACTTTGTTACATTTAACTTTAAATTAAACTAACTCGAGATAAAATTCAACTTGCGTTATGGCACTGCTCTTTCCTATTGTTAACTCAGTATTAAAGGAAGTTTTCCGTTTAGCCTCTGTAAATTATGTAAGTGAATTGAGACTGCTAATTAATAACTTCGTGAAGACGTTGTTAAAAAGTCCGGGGCAAATCACTGACTCACATAGTACTCTAAGCTGTCCACTACTAAAAGCATCACCATGAACATTGGAAGCTCTGCACTGATACATCCCATCATGACGTAATGCATTTAGATTTCGGATAACCAGGACATTTTGTGATATTTCTATTTCGCCTGGTATAGGTAAAAGCTTGGCACCATTTTTGAACCACGTATACTCTTGCTTAGGTTGAGCTTTGGCTTCACATCTCCATGTTATTTGGCCACCAGCATCCACATGTTTATCTTGTAGCGGGAATATAAAATATGGTTGAGCTGGAGAGACAAAAAGGTCATTTTGAAGACGAAAGTGTCCAATAGTGTGTCAAGGATTGGATATAGAATAGCGAAAACCCACAAAGTAAATAATCACATTTAGAACATCAGATCATCAAAGCTGTATAAAATAATTCAAGGGAAAAAACTCAACTTCGGAAAATTGTTTCCTACCTGCCTTGAAGAAAAATATAATATATATACTTACATTCTACAGTTAATAAAAACTCTTTCGAAGTTTCACCACTCGAACCCCTTTTAGCTTCACAAACATAAATTGTGGAATCTTCTAATTGTGCATTGTCAATATACAGTATACGATTATGATCATCCATCGAAGAATTAGACGACAGTGGTAACCCATCCTTTCGTATCCAATTGTATTTTATTGGTAATCTACAAAGTAACATAACATATAAATGATTCGGGGAAATAATGAATGAGAGTTCGCCGTTATACTCATTACTGATACATCGCTTACTTACGTCCCAAAAGCCAAGCACTCCAATCTGACTTGTTGTCCTCTTTTTGGTTGTTTAGGAAAAGCAGCAATAAAATCATCACCAATTTCAGGACCCCAACTCTTCGGCACTGAAATAAACAGATATTCTGATTTTGACTCATACGAACCAACATATGAACCATTATCTAATACTCAAAGATTAAAAATTTGTGCAATGGTACAAACAATAAATAACCTAATAACATTTTACTACTCTGTAGATTGAAACAGAACTTAGACTTCTAAAAGTTGGAAATAAAACAATAATAAAACTTACAGCTATGAGAAACAATTAATGGTATTCTCAAGCTTATTCTACTGGGCGATTGATCATTGCCTATAGACGCTTCATTATTTGATATCAACTTGACGATACATCTATATACATCTTCATCAGCTCTTGTCACTTCCGAGAAATATATTCTTCCATTGAAGGAGATAAATATATGAGGATTTAACTCGGTAAATATAAAATTGTATCCATCTCCTTTCACCCAACTGTAAGACAATGCTGAAATATATGAAGACAATCGTCCAGTTGCGAATCAATAGGAAATCCTTGGAAGTTGTCGTAGAACTTTCATGATAGACCGTTTGGTAATTGTGAATAGGTATGTATTCAAATCAGGTAAAACAGGACCAAAATCGTAATTCAGATATAAAAGGAACTGGTGGTATTCATGTATACCTGTCTACTCAATTCAGAGATGACAGCTAACAATAGTTAACAGTAAACAGGCAATTTGAAATTGTCGACAAAAGAATTTGATCCTCTCCTTTTTGTAGTTTCCAACAAATACACAAAAAATATATTGACAACTCGCACCTTTACAACCAGAAACTTACCAGGGCTGTGGTTTGGTGGCACACAGTTTATAACTCCATAATGATGTTCTTCAGCGGTAACTGATTCTCGTTCTACATTCGAAAATTCCGACAAATCTGAATTGGCAAAATAATTACTCATGAAGTATGAATATTTATCATTTCGAAATTGAATGAAAGGCATCTGAACAATCAGACCAGAATCTCATCAACTCATCATCTGAACTATCAGCATGGATAACAATCAACGACTCATCATCTTAACAATCAGACCAGAATCTCATCAACTCATCATCTGAACTATCAGCATGGATAACAATCAACGACTCATCATCTTAACAATCAGTATGAATTACAACCAACAACTCATCATCTGAACAATCCGCATGAATTTCAGCCACCAACTCATCATCTGAACAATCAGCATGAATAACAATCAATGATTTATCATCTTACTAATCAGTATGAATTATTATCATCCATTCATCATCTGAACAATCACCCTTTATTTCCACAATTTATTTTACCAAGTATTACTATTGACATGATGATCTAATGCCATGTTATATTCATTTATATATTAATTTATACTTACATCCAGAGGAATACTTCATATGTTTTCCAAGAATTGTCCCATATACATTGCTAGCATGACAGTGGTATTCTCCCAAATCATCTTCTTCATTTGGGTTATAGATGGTTAATTTACCATTAGTAACTGAGTATCTATCGTCAGATTCAGATGTTATTAAGGTTTCATTCTCTCCAGGGGAATTATGATAAATACCATACTGTGAATGAGGATTAGAACTAACAACACATTCTATGGAGACAGATACTGTATCACCAACCTTGATAACATCATACGGCTCGACGGTAAAGTGCGGACCAAATGGTATTTCATTTGGATCGGTGATATTTAAGCCATAACCTATAAAATGAACAAAATTTTTTTAAAAAAATTACAAAACGTGGTTTTGCTATTTTATTTAGAAACGAACCATGTGGATTTCAACAAGACCACACCATTGATATTGATTCTATATTCAGATGGAGAAGATACAGATTGCTTACCAAAGTCCCTTTGATTTTGCACTATACGGTATGATTCTTCTCGTTTTATTTCACAGATGTAAGGATGTTGTACTGAACCTTCTGATCTAGCCCACCCATATCTAGTAACTGAAACATATTATAAACGATGGTAAATATCTGGCGATCCTTGATCCTTATCTCGTCATAATAATCTGGTCATTTCATAGGGTTTATAGTCTAGGATTTGTTGAAATATTCAAGCTATTATTTACATATTAAGCGAAATTGAATGTAACGTTCCACATTTCGTCTACTGATAATACACACGGTCAACGACGCAATGCAAAAGACTTCGTCTAGAAAGTAGAACTAGCCTACTTTTTTGGGGTCGGAAGAACTCTTACGTGTTTATCTTAACTGTTACATAATAACGCTTAAATAATTCTCTTGAATACATACCACCATATTTATATACTAAATAGTTTCCCGTTTTATTGAGTTCATCTTCGGATAACCAGTAATCTAAATCAGGTTGTATTTGAGTACCATCACTTTCCCAAACCATATCACCTTCCCAGTAGTTCTTGATGTATCCACTTGTATAATATTCATTTCTGAAATATTATAATGAGCAAAAAAAGAAAAGCCATATATGTAATCTGTCATGTGTTCACCATGATTTTATCATTTTGAAAAAAGTAACATTGGGTTCCCGTCTGAGGTATTGTTACCCTCTGGATTTTCCAGAGAAAAACAATAAGACATCTTTATTATCATCTGTGCCAATGATCCACAGTAACTTTATTTCAATTAACTGGTTCTTCATTTTGTTTACAGCGGTTTAGTGTTGCGAGAAGCTAAGAATATAAAGCATGGTAAAAGATCAATATTAGTAATTGGAGATGTCACTTACCTTGCCAGATCATTAGACACTAACCAATTACTAATGAACAGATCTTCTTCTCTAGTAGCTACACCAACCAGTGAAGCCCCATGATACTATGAACAAAGATATGAACTTTAGTGAAAGGATACTAAGTATATTCTAGTTTATGATGCATCAAAAGTACGAGCAAAAATGGATAAACTATCGACTCTGTACAAACTCTATTGTTACTAATTAATAATGCAAAATCTATATTTGAATAGCGGAATGCATATGGATTTATGTTCACTGCAACACTTCTTTCCCCTTGATTCCATGTGTTTTTGTGACCAATAAATTTTAGCTTTCCAATAAGCTTCACAGATTTTTTCCATTTAAATCCAGAAAGGTTAATGTAATGATCCATTCGTCTAACTTGCAATCTACATATACTTCAAATAGCCAAACATGTAATAATGTGTGTCCTAAGGGTCTAGGGTGGACCAGAAAAAAATACAGTTATTTTCATTCATTACTTAAAAATCATCACAGCTCAGACAATAATAGTTGTATAATTTTGATTTAAGACATCTGTTCATGAAAATTGAAATCACAGCAATTTATATTGAACCAACTTGAAATTTAAGAAATATTGGAATTCTTCGTCTAGAAAAGCATACGCAATTTGATTCGGTTATTGTTTTATGCTAGTGGACTCGATATATAATGGATATATGTATATCAATTGTCTGAATTGCGACGATTTGCCATATCTATAAATATCATCATACTTACACCACAGGCAACTCTGGCGTCATCATGGTTGACCATTGGAAACATAACAAAATAATAACATCTATCTTCAAATGTTACCCATTCTTCCGGGCATTCTGTAACAAATTATGCTTGTGAGTTTGAAATAGGGCAATGAACTCACTCAACTTCATAATTCAATCATTACTTGACTATGATCTAGAGAAACTTGGTGTTAAAACGAGACAAGTATATAACATACCAAATATTAAATTCCCTCCACAAAACAACACACATTGGATCCATAGAACTAACAGATAAGATCCTATTCCCATTTCGTTCTCAAAATCATGTCAATGTGCAGAGGAAAAATTTCAAGAAATAATAAGAAATGTAAAATTTTATCAAGATTAGCTACTGTTGAAGATTATTTATGATAGATTTATAATCATTAAGTAGAAAATATTATTATTTTATAACACCAATAAACAATATGTCAGCCATTTCATCCCACGGTGTATTACTCATATTTTGTGAATAGTATCCTGATGAGATTTTCATTTAATTTTGTTTAATGTAAGAGCTATCAGTATATTACGCATGGAATAAATCATTATACATCTTGAGAAACCGTTGCATAATTCAAACATTTTTGTTTATCGCAGTTTTGTGAACTATGGTTTTTGGATATTGGTCATACTTAATAATCAATATATAAGGCCGCGTATTCTCGAAACAATGTAAGCGCTAGGATGTCCCCGGTCTTCAAATCATGGGTCGCGACCCAGAATGAGGGTCGGTAACACGAACTTAAAGGGTCGCATGGCTTGTGTAGGGTTGCATGGGTTGCAAGAACTATAACACCAGATTCTTTGAAATCGTGATTCATTCTGAGAAATGGTCGTCTGTAGATAAGCATGTTTCGATGACTGCAATAGCCACGTGATGACCGAAGCCGAAAATTGTCATCTTACTTTCCGAGATACAAACAAATTGACAGGACAAAAAATGGCATTTGATCTGTAGTGTTACACTCGTCTATAACAATATTAGTAATGTTTGAATATTTGATCCAGAATCATGCATGGTTCAGGGTCATGGAACAGTTACAAAGATTAGGTACGGTATTCATCCTTTCCCCAATCTGTTTAAATTAAACCTTATTGATGTAATCTAAAGAAGAGTCATTGAAATCAACCATCACATGCTCTGTTCAACAGATTAACCGTGTTTAATTTGATGCTAAACTGAATGAACACATTTTACAGAGGTATTTTGTCAGATCAGGATGGCGAGTGTAGCTGCACAAACCAATATCAATATCTTTTTAATAAGTTGTCAATTTCATCTAAAGATAAATGACAAAGTAAGTTTCGAAGACTTAATAATATTATTAGTAAATATCTCTCAAGAAGTTTGATTGGACCATTCTTATACATGTATTCCACAGCCTTTAATTTCAAGAAAAGTTTAGACGAACCTGTACATAGTCATTTACACGTATACCTTTATACCTTCACGGTTTGAATGATACTTTCATAATACCGTTTAAGTAAAAGCGAACCGGGCATACCTTTAATTGCTGAGTAGTAAGACAGATGATGGATTCTTATGTTAAATTAAAATTTTATTAAAAAACCAAAATAGGAATGCATATTGAATATTGATAGTTTGTAACTTAATTCCCATTACTATTTATCTTGTAAATTATCTCCCTTATGCAAATATCATGATATAGGTCATGGCCGATAACATTCATACATTATCTTCTGCATGAATTTTGTACGACGGTTTACATTGAAAATGTCTTCAAAACCATTAGTATTTTTGACGAGGCCTTCTCCACCAAACGGTGTGGAATTATTGGCCAAAGAATGTGAAATTAGAATGTGGAAAGAAGAAACACCGATATCCAGGGAAGACTTCTTAAAACAGTCACGTGGGGCAAATGCTTTGTTCATTCATCCATCAGTGAAAATAGATGACGAACTATTAGACTCAGTTGGTATGTATAATATGACTTAATATTTTAAGTTGTAAAGGAGCGTTAGATAGAATGACTTAGTATTTTATTTTTTACTATGAATGTCTTCGTGAAAATCGAACTCCTAAGTGTCATTGAAATATAAAAATATTACTTTAAAAAGTATAAGTTTAATGTCACAGTTTCTGAAAATAATTCCCTCAGTGCTTGTCTGTGTTCATTTTAGAGGTGCAAATGGTTTTCATTTCATTTTGAATTTGCACTCACATATCAGTAAATAGACTATTGTATGAGATCAGCGTCGTATTCCCTTCCTATTTAATACTCAACATAAAGATTGTGACGATTCAATTATCTATTCCGGTAAATTATTCTCTGTTAAGGGCCCTCACACAACATAGATCACCAATCACATATGGATGCGAATAAGAATAGCGACCATAGGTATCGAACGCAACTGTTGTGCAACTGACCAC
The DNA here is from genome assembly GCF_000327385.1 of Lottia gigantea. Taxonomy (NCBI): domain Eukaryota; kingdom Metazoa; phylum Mollusca; class Gastropoda; family Lottiidae; genus Lottia; species Lottia gigantea. The sequence goes on along the minus strand of NW_008707225.1, from coordinate 1,587,019 downwards.
TTTTAATAATGCAACGCTATGATGTGAGGGTACCCTTAACTGTGATATGATGAAATACAGAACGAAAGCATTTCTGAGCTTTTTCACGAATCGTCTTGAAAATTTAGGTACACAATTGAAAGTCGTGGGGACGATGTCAGTTGGATTAGATCATGTAGATATAGAAGCATGTAAGAAAAGGGGAGTGAAGGTTGGATATACTCCGGATGTTCTGACATCTTCAGTTGCTGAATTAACTGTTGGACTGTTGATAGCCACTGCCAGAAAACTTAAACCAGGTAAGTCAGATGGTTAGAGCAATGAATCGCGCTAGCATTGGAAACAGTGTCAAACATAGTATCACTTACTTAAAACCAAGCTATTTGTGGAACAAATTTTTCCTTTTCCAATAGGAATATATATTTGATTAATACATTACATGTATTGTTTTTTTTTAGGATTTGAAGCTGCCATCACTGGACAGTGGAAATGGCAAAGTGGGTTGTGGATGACTGGTATAAAATTAGAAGGGAAGGTATTGGGTATAGTGGGATTAGGAAGAATCGGCATTGCTGTAGCCAAGAGATTAAAAGGTTTTGGATTTTCGAAAATTGTTTATTGTGGTCGAAGCGAGAGTTCTCGTGCTCCTGAAGTTAGTGCAGAATACGCCACCTTTGACGACGTTTTGAAGCAATCTGATTTTGTTGTCGCAACTTGCTCCGTTCATGCTGGCAATAAAGAGTTATTCGACCAAAAAGCTTTCACGACGATGAAAAAGACAGCAATATTTATAAATGTCACACGAGGGGCACTGGTTAATCAAGATGATCTATACGATGCCTTAGCAAGTGGTGAAATCTACGCTGCTGGTATTGACGTCACAACACCAGAACCTCTTCCTCCAGATCACAAGCTACATCAGTTACCCAATATAACCATATCACCTCACTTGGGCAGTGCTACACGAGAAGCTAGAGAAGCCATGTGTGGACTTACTGCACTAAATATACTAGCTGGATTAAAAGATCAACCACTTCCATCACCCGTACCACTATAAAATCACAGGAACAGTTAGTTTTGTAATTGTTATATATCATTTCTAATACGTGCTTTTTCTGTAATCGTTCTGACAGATATTAAAGCAGATTTCACAAATATTTTATTCCATTTGCTTTCACACCACATGAAACGGTGTATGTCCAATATTGTGAATTTGATAATATAACATGAGGTGTCAAAATTATCGTTTCAAAATAGTCGGTTGTTATGTACCACTGACAGATACTTATGTAACTTTTCAGAGAACAGGTGGTACCGTTGGCAAGGCTCAATACTTAGTCATGGGTAATTACAGGGGTTGTAAGAAAATTGAGAAATGGAACAATTTTTTTCAAGGGAGTGGCGTTTTTCGATTTAGGTTCAGTGTTTGAAATTCAGCCTCTATTTCCAATAAAGCTATCCTGACTAGGATTGTGTCATACTGTTGATAGCGTGAAGTCAGATTTGGTAAAGCGGTCATGGCTGAGCAAGGAACACTCATTGAATGTTTTGTGTGAGAAGAGTTTGGAGGAACCCATAAATATAATCGATACAAAAGGGTAATATCGGTAATGAAACTTCCTCCATCCAGAATCACCGTTCACAGTCAAGCGCAGATTTTATTTTATAGTAGCAACCCAGTGTTTCACCTGTCATTGTTAAATCTCACCTGGATATTAAGCATTGTTTTAGATGATATAATTTGCCATTTGTTGAGAATTAAAATTTTATGCCCAGTCCTAGTTGCATTCCTTTAAGGAATCACTTACTGTTGGCTTAGTGAATCATTCTTCAAGAATGCACTTAATGTCCAGAAGGTTTTGGCAAGCTATGCTAACGATGTAGGTCATATTGGAACACTAAGTGAAACAAACAGTGTTTATTACTCTTTTAATTATATATATAAGGCTTTAATTATAAATGACAAAAAATGATTTTTCAATATTATAGTCTATATACATATATATATATAATTTTACATGAAAATATTTAATATGCAGGTTAAATAAATGGTACTCTTCTTCCTTATGCACGTCCACTAAGATCTTGATTACTTTTTCTTCTTTAGCAATATTTTCTCTAAACCCATACAGGGTGCCTCGATCAACAATGAGAAGATAAAGGAAAAGGCGTAGGAAAACACAAAAACACCAACAAACTCGAATGCCTGAAATATAAATATACCTTACAAATTTGTATGTGTCAAGATTATACCCCCTTCGTCCGCCTAGGACTGAAACTAAAGTTTTGAAAGGTTTTTGATAATTTTTTTCTGTGGATTCGACCTTCGCGTTTATCTAGTGATTAGTAAATATAAATGCAGTACCTTACCAATCTTGAGTAAATCGACGCTTTAAAAACGTTCACGCTACATATTCAGTTAAACCGCCTTCGATGTGCCTCGATAATAACATATTTTGAAACACTTACCACGTGGAATATATTAAGATAATATGTTGCCCTCATATTAGAATCTATTATATTATCAATCAATAATAAATGTAACAGATAGGCTCCATACGTTATTTTAGTTAGCGGTACCCAGAAACTCCACGATAACACCGAATTGATAAAACCTGAAAATGAACAATGAAAAGACCGTTATCAAATGAAAATCTATAGATATAGATAGGGGTGCATTGATAAGGTAATGAATATTCTATCAGTACGCATTCGGATTCTAAAAAACATGATATTTACTTCCCTTGGTCAATAAAATATTACCATATTATATATCATTATAATAGTGTATATCCTTATTTGTTGCTTGAATGGTACGAGTCCTCCATATTCAGAGTTCGTTACTTCCCTTTGTCTCCTCCCAAAATAAAAGTTTAAAGTAAAAATTCTATACCTCCTTGACCGTTAACACAAGTAAAGACAACCCAACAGATACAGAGAGCCCATATAGGTCGACAAATAGTTTCATGGGCTATTCTAAACTCTATTGGCCAGTATGAATCTTCCTTTTTATGTTCTAAGTAAGTGATATAAGCCACAAAAATAGCTAGACAAGCAGCTATAATCCAACCCAGTACCAATGTAGTCTGAAATGTCAAAGGACAAGGCATTGAAGATGGTCAGCAGCCAGTTACGAGTTATGATTTTCATATTTCGGAGTCCACGTTCACGAGAAACATGCTTGTATTGATGCCATTTATTTAAGTGATGTATGAGATACGTGAATTGGTATCAATAAAAAATGTTCAAGACTAACTAGTTATCAATAAACTTGTCTACATTGTGATAGATCTGATGATTTTGTTTATCGACATCATTGATAGCAATGCGGGCATTGTCTAAAAACGAATAACAGCATACCCTTCTCAATCTGTACTTTAGTTTTGTTTTATAGATTATATAGCCTAAAGCTAATCCCATTGCATATACGCCAACTCTACACCATGGTTTCAAGTATACTTCATTCATATATTCATAGTTATTACTAAAAGAAACAAAGGGGTGCATCTGATACTTAGCAAAATGAATCCAAATCATAACCAAACTACATCCATTTGAAGACCCTGACCAGAATCTCCATTTTTGATTGAGGTAAGGGGGACATCCTTGAAGGTAAACATTTACTTTACCTGATACAGCTTCTCTCAATGAAAAGCTGCTTCAAGCTGTCTACAATTATATACAAAAGGACTGTGATATGTGACTTGGGTCTCCATCAAGAATTTTGGAGAAAGATGACATTAAGCTCACCAGACATTTGGACATTTGGAGACTAGATAACTTTTATTTTCGTTGTCACCAAATAGTGTAACAATCAGGCACGTAGCTACAGGGGGCAAAAGAAATTAATCCATTAGAGCAGCTATACGCTATTGACCTTCTGGATATCTTAATTGCCTCTACGAACAGTTTGGTCACAATTCACATGCTTTAACCGTTTATTCTACATTCTGTCCTCAACGTACATTATGTTTATATCATTATGCTTGTATATACTTACAATAATTGTGCACCACTTCCAATAGTCCATTCATAATAACCATAGGTTGTGATATGGATACATACCATACAAATTATAAGAACAAATCCGATTATCTTAAACCTGAAAATATAATAATGATTTCATATATAATTATAATATAGATATAATGATTATCATATACAAACCTAAGTATAATGGGGCTGTAGCTCTAGCTTGTACTAGACCTAGAGATAATGGCACACTGTACTATAAATAATTATCATACTTGCATCTGATAACAATACATTTCTTAAAAACAGCTTAAATCTTGATCAAAAAGTCTGGCAACTGTCACCGGATTTGATCTCAACAATTCTCGTTTCTGTAGCCAATTTAAATCACTTACTTTTACTGTAGAACATAGACTAATGGCACCGTAACTAATCATTTTATATGAAACCAAGATGTAAAGTTACTATTTCATATTAACTCAGGGGGTATTGGTATTAAAGTTAATTGGTACATACTAACCCAAGAGCTAATGGTACTATTACTAATGGTGATACAATGTAAAATATCATATCATGTGACAAATACCATGACCATAACATGCACTGAAACAAAACAACTTCATCTAAGAATTATTTATTGCATCCGGTCTTTGATAATAATATTACTTTATTGTGTTATGAACTAGAATTTGGAGATTTATGTGCAGACCAGAGAAGGCATTGTTCAGAACTTCATTTCTGATTCAGAATTATCCACCTGAACAATGCTGTAAAGAGTTGCAGAAGCTATAATTAAAAAACCCATTTCATTTCCTTTCCAAATGGTCGTAAAGAACAATACACTCAACATACAAACGATGAGTTACACAAATTCGCATTCCGATGGAAGTAGCTATATCAGAATTTCAACACAGGTTTTATCAATAAAACCAGACACGTGTTGCCTCAATGAAAATTATTTCCTTCTAAGCAAGTCACTGCAGACGAAAGTTAGATATTGTTCATAACATCGCAATAATTACCATATTTAATCGGAACCTTTCTATTTTGAGGGGGATTAAAAGAGGTTATTTAGTTTAAGTTTGTGAATCGGTCAGTTTTTGTTCTGGAATTACACGGAACACGGTCTTCAAACGGGAACAAGGAAGGTTGTAAATAGAGATATTACCATTTCCTTTGTATCAAACAAAGTGTTAATATAAAGAAGATTTCTCCACCAATATTTTCGACAATTTTCTCTATAAAGAGGATGTTCATCGTCGAATGGTCCACTGGCTAGATATTGACTCAAGCAGGTGTAGAATAATAACACCAAGGCATACAATGGAGTTAATCTGAAATTTTGAAAACAGATCTGATGATTCTACACTCTATATGATGTGATAAACAAGCCTTAAAATTATGATGTTTCTATGGACGCCATGATTTGAAAAACTCAAATTTCCATATCAAACAACAAACAAATTGTATATGTACATTACATGATCATACGTCTGTCCTTGCCCTTGACACAAAAAGGCGTAGCGCACGATTTGTCTTTAAAATGCGATGGAAGCTACTGTTTTGATATGGATGAACTTTAGTAACCTTGGGGTGTTATTAATCTATTACTATTCTGCCAAGTGCCTAAGGCATATATATATTCAGCCCTTACTATATTTGCCATTGAATTTACATGATGTAATACATAGTGTCCTTTATAGTAGTGTTGATAGGCATAAAAATGTAAGGTACCTTACTAAAGTATACTTAATTACCTCCAAATTCGATGAAAGTAGTACATAAACATGTGTTGTAATTTAATTTTTCCAGTTTTATCAATTTCTTTCACAAATAAATAACAAACAAGTAATCCACTGCAAAATATATGAGAATTTGTTTGAGCATCATGCCTAGTATATAGGTGTCTAGGCCTAATCTATTCAACATTACAAAACACAATCATTTCTAATAACAACAACTGTTATTTAACTGTGACTATCTATTAGCCTTTTGGACAATAGAATAGACCTACAGAGTTAATTTAACGTTAAAGATCCCTCGAAAGTTGTAAATCGAAAAATATTGACTTAACGCCGCTGCCCTGGCAATATTTCCCACACTGACCAATATCATGGCGTTGTCCGTCTTCCTTAGTCCAACCGACTGCAGAAAAGTATTTTATTCTTTTCATTTGTAAATTGAAAAATTTGACTTGACGCCATTACTCTGTTTTATATTTCCCTTGAAAAATTGTTTTTTTTTCAATAAGATTCATTGAAGGTTACCTTAATATAAAGAAGGTATCAACTGCTAATGGTGCATTCAACATGATTTGAAAGGAAAATGTTTCAATAAACTCAAGGGCTTCTGTTGAATTTTCTGTAACAGACGCAATTGCAGCATGATTAGATAATTATGAGAACTTGAATATAAAATTTAAGCATGTGATATAACTACATTTACCGATCAGTTTGGTCGGAACTGTGCTCAGTAAGCATCTAGTACGCCTAAAGTGCAAGTAAAGTATGGCCAAACAGATGCATGGACATTATATTCAACAACTGAATAATTTGTTATCTACTGAATATGATAACGTAAGTAAAAAATGATATTAAAATATTAAATAAATAAAAGATATCAATAAATAATATGATAAAAAATTTCACTCACCTACTGTTGTGTTAAAGGTTGTAAGTATATGACCTATGATAATCCAAGACATGCTGATGACTCTTATTCCGTTCAGGCAGGTCAAACTGCCTTTTGGTTGAGAAGCGTTTAATATCTTCTTTGCATTGGCCCGGATTGAAAAAGCCATAAAAAATCTGTTAGCTTCAACTGAAATTGGGTTTAAAATAGTTAACGCATGAGATATGGGATTTTGGGAAATTGGTTTTTAAATCTGTATTAGAACTCATACAATTTAAAAGGTTCAAAACTGAATGTTTCAAGAAATTAAGGGAACTGATGTTGTGTCAACCGTTCAGATCATTTCTCAGACGAAAATCGGTCCTCATTAGACCAATCGTGAGTATAGTCGAATGTATTCAATTAAAACAAATATGAGCTGAAACACAATGTCAAGCTAATACGAACTTCGTCTGAAACCTTGGCTGTAATAACTACACAGAATCGATTTGATTGGATTGTACGCAAGTGAATACAGTCTGTCAGAGACCGCAACAGAAAGCCTGTGAACATTATGGCTTATGGTGTTTAGACTTTCTTTCGCGAGCTCTGTCTGTATTCGTTAGCACACAATCCTATCAAACCGCTGTTGTTATCTTCAATGGCACAAGAAAGGTGGCTATTTCTGTCAAGGTATGAGACGAATTTCGTAAAAGCGTGACATTGTGAAAATGGATCTGATATTACCAGGTTTGGCTCTAAAACTGCTATCTAACTTGTGTTTTGCCTGAATTTCATCATGGATTTTATACTCTCCTCCTTTTTCCACTTGTGGCAGTCCATCCTCTTCAGAACCCGTAAATTTGGTAAGCAATAAAACAGGACCAACATGTCCATTCTTTTCACTTTCATGGTGTACAACCTCATCTACATCTTCATTATCATCCTCGTCACCCTTCACCTTCTTTAGGGAAAAATAAATGTCATATGCCGTTCCAAGGATACATAGAAATCCAAGAAAACCGAATACTGCTCTGGAAAAGAAATAGAATTGACAATTATAGGTGGGAATTAGATAAGGTAAAATGAATATGAAAAATGTTTATACAACGATATACAAAATGATCATAAAGCATCTTTATACAACGATATACAAGATAACTATGAAGCATGTTTATACAACGATATACAAAATGATCATAAGGCATCTTTATACAACGATATAGAAGATAACTATGAAGCATCTTTATACAACGAAATACAAAATGAATATACGAGTACTATAAATATGTATCGAAGAAGTAAGGTAAGGCGATAGATGAAATCAATAAATTGATACACATGTACATGTAAAATGATTTACAAAATGAATACGTGTTTATCGGAATAAACTACATGTACGTAACATAAAGTAAGACTAAGAGATAGTTGTAATCGATGTAATATTTTTTTTTTTAAAAGTACTAACGATCCGGAATGCAAAACCAAACCCGTAATAAAACAAAGTAAGAAGATGGTTGAAACCAGTATATGATATTATGTTCTTGCTTTATAAAAGAAACTTACAGAGCCACATATGCACCCGTGTCTCCTTTCAATGATTTGTCTTCTTTGCAATGTATCGTTGACAGACCAACTCCCAAAAGATTTACCAGAGCTACAAATTAAATATATATCATTGCACTGTATGTCAAGTCAATGTGATAAAAAACATAAACATTGACGCTGTTAAGCAGCAAATGCATTCCACTGAAATACAAGCGGCATCTAATGACGTAATTGACGAAACTTTAATATGATAAATAATTTCATATACTTACTTCTGTTTACCATTTCTTCACGACATGATTTAGGTAAGCATAAATCTAATCTGAGATCATGCGATACTCCTTCTATATGCTACAATAAAATCAAAATACATTTCTTTTGATCTGAATCAAAGTTCTAGTAGGAAGCATTATATAAGGCTTCACTTGTGCTATAAGACATAGTTTATGAACTGTTGCATGCATATTATGTTCTTTCTCTCTCAGAGCTACATGGTCGGAATTTAAAAATAACTCATGGAACTTTGTTGTTCTGATCTGAAAGTATGAGACTGGACAAGACAAATAACTCTTGATCGGCAACTGAAACGGCAATTATGCAAGATCTTCGGATGGTTCTAGAAATTATGTACTATTCTAAAAGAAGATTTTGATATTTGTTTTTTTATCATTCAAACATGAATTAAATTTGAGTCAAGCAATTCAAATCAAGTTATGTAACAATGATCTTACTTACAGCTGCAGATTTGGCAAAGGTATTGAAGAAAGCTTCGGGTATTGTAAAAGCTAATTCACAATAACCACCTTCAATCAGATGACTGCCATGTTTGTTGGTGACTTGTTGACTTATTTCAGTACATTCATCGTAAGCCCCCATAAATGCTATATTTCCTTTTAATATACTTCTCTCTGGTTTACCACTAGCATCAATAACTATTAGTAACAAACAAAAGGTTTAGTCCAGCCTTCAGTTTTTCAAAGGCATCGATCTTATTTCATAAATAAGCTCCTCAGAAGACAGGAGTCTAGATCGTTGATAATTGTCTTTTTAGGTGATTTTTAAACCAGTTTACAGTAATTCAAAAGGGTTAGTGAATTAAAACCAAGTTGATTTTATATGATACATTAGATTACAGTTTGATGATATAGCAAAATTGTGATATAATAAATCAAATTGTAGATTTATGATATAACTTTTCGATTGATTGTAGATTTATGATATAATAATTAGGTTATGTTTTATATTGATGATTATACATTAGACTGTATACTTATGATTTAATAATCATATTGTAAATCCATGACCATTAGATGATTAGGTTTTAGTTTGAATATATAATACACCAGATTGAAGATTTATGATATAATAATTAGATAATTAGATTTTAGTTTGAATATATATAATACACCAGATTGAAGATTTATGATATAATAATTAGATGATTAGATTTTAGTTTGAATATATATAATACACCAGATTGAAGATTTATGATGTAATAATTAGATGATTAGATTTTAGTTTGAATATATATAATACACCAGATTGAAGATTTATGATATAATAATTAGATGATTAGATTTTAGTTTGAATATATATAATACACCAGATTGAAGATTTATGATGTAATAATTAGATGATTAGATTTTAGTTTGAATATATAATACATCAGATTGAAGATTTATGACATAATAATTAGATGATACATTCAATGCTGACTATATTTCAATTCAAAATAACTTACATTTGAGAGCCCAGGACTCCAGATGAAACAAACCTACAGCAGAAAACAATGAGTCGACAGCACATTGATCCTGTAGATTATCTTCTAATGATTCGGTTAGTTGTTTTAAAACTGTTGGTACTTCGTGAAGATTTTGGACAAGGCCTTTAGCTAATGATGTTATTTGGACTATATTCGGTAACTTTCCTGTTTCCAGTGAACCAAGCAGTTTCCCGATGGTCGTGTTATGTAATGCATCTTTGTACAGAGTTGAGACCAGTTCATTATTAGCATCCGTGGAATTAAAGCTGTCATTTCCTCTTGAAATAAAGAAATTGATCACTGATTTGAATATTGCTTCAGGAACTTCAGAAATGTTCTGAGATATACCTTGAATCGCACCAATTAACTGTTGAAACGTTTTTATTTGACCAGTCTTCAGTGCTGTTAAAAAGTTGCCAAGTTGCGTATTAGCCAGTAGATTTCTAATAATTGCAGGTACAAAAATAGGCGGCAATTCCACACCAGAATCGTTTCTTCCTTGTATAAATTTAATCAAATTGCTGATAGTCACTTGATTTACTGGATCAATCATAAACTTTCCAATGAGGGAATCCTTAAGAGGAGTTCCTTGTAAAGCAACGGCGATTAATCTAACAACATTTTCTGGTTTACTTAATATTTGTCCGATCAATTGGTTGTAATTACTCAGTAATGACAACACAACATCAATTCTTTTAACCATTCCTTCAACCACAATTTGGGAAAGCATAGGCTTTGCAGATAACATTTCCAGCAACTTTATAGTCAGTTTTTCAGATGAAAAGATCATTGATAGAATATCAGCAGTATCATTAGACTTATCAAACACGGGTTTCAACACAAGTTTAGCCAATGTCACATCTTTTGCTAAGGCATCTAACATTTTCACTGAATAGTCTGGATGAACTAGAACCTTCTTTAATAATGCTATCGGAGTTCTGGTGTCTATTGCAAGTAAAGTAGGCAGGAACACGTGAAACTTGTTGTTTTTGTCTCCAATCACATTAACAAGATACTCTAACGTTTCATTAGTCATAGAAGCATTACTTGTAAGTTCATTTATTACTGTAAAAATATCAAGTGGTTTTTTAGGTTTTGCAGTTGAAGTTCTTGGTTTTGTTGGTGTTTGGGCTACATCTGTTGATTGTTTAGATATTGGAGCTACAGTAGTTAGTGATGTTACTGTTACCCCTTTGGGAACAACTGATGTTGAAAGAGTTGTGGTTTGACCTGATGGCATTTGTGTGGTTGAACTGTCCAGTGACAACACTGTTCTCAAGACCATCATACAAATCAAGAGAACAAGCGTTATCTTAAACTTCATTGTTCTTGTTTTCTGTATAATAACTGAAAAACGAAAGAGTTATGTCAGTTCATAGTGTACAAGAAACTGAATCCTTACAATCTCTGAGCTGAGTGGCGGATGGCAGTAGGTAAAATATTGCGACCCTTACTTCATCAAAGGGTTAGATTTGATGTGTATTGCATCCATCGATGAGTCAGAATATAATGAATTTCAGATGAATTTCTTGTAACTAAAGACAAATATTTATAAAAAATTACCTTATAAAAAAAAGAAATACGTCTTTACTACATATTATAGCGTACAAATTGTTAAGAAAACTCGGACGTTTTCTTATCGAACGATATCAGATAATACCAAATGATAAATTCTCTGATAAATGTATTTTTTATCTTCAGAGATAATTTACAGTCAAGTTCGTACCTTCGAACACTTAAACATTCACTCCACTTGGAAAACACGAACAAACTTGACTCGTTTTGATAATGAAATGGTGACGAAATCATTCCTTGCAGCTTTCTAATCCACAGAACAGAGTCAGATCAAATATCTAAAATTTGACTTTTATGTATGATAAACATGTTTTGCGTCATTTACAGCTTAGTTCCTGATGTATGTCTCTATCGTGCCTACAAACCAAATTTGACGCGTTTTTACTAAGTCAAGGGCAATAACTCCGTTCTTCCGATTATTACCAATTTCGAACTTGAATGAGATCACTTCAATACATAAATGCATACCAAGTATGCTGTAGCCTCTATCGCGCCCACAAGAAATGTGGACGGACGAACGGACGGCAATATACGTCCACATTTCCATGTGGGCGTATAAAAATAGATAAGTTGTGACTATAGTGTTAGTGGTTGAAAAAATATTGTACGTAATCAGCCGATAACAAAACATTATCTAAACTTAGTTACGCAGGAATACTTGGCCATGAACATTGTAACAACGATAGAGTTTTTAATATTTTAATATTACGGTGGTTTGTTTAGGACATGCTTAATTTTTTTTATTTTGATTCAATTCTACTTATTTTTCATTTTTGTTTGCTGAATTATGATTTAATTCTACTCGCTTTGCATTTTTGTTTTCGCAATTTTTCATTACTATTTTCTATTTTTGTTTAAAAAATATTATTTTGGTTTCCTTATTTAAAAAACTTGTAAACAAAAATAATGATAATTCAGCAAACAAAAATGAAAAATAAGTAGAATTAAATCATAATTCAGCAAAAATAAAAAATAAATAGAATTAAATCACAATTCAGCAAACAAAAATGAAAAATAAGTAGCATTAAATCATAATTCAGCAAAATAAAAGATAAATAGAATTAAATCATAATTCAGCAAAAATAAAAAATAAATAGAATTAAATCATAATTCAGCAAAAATAAAAAATAAATAGAATTAAATCATAATTCAGCAAAAATAAAAAATAAATAGAATTAAATCATAATTCAGCAAAAATAAAAAATAAATAGAATCAAATCATAATTCAGCAAAAAAAATAAAAAATAAATAGAATTAAATCATAATTCAGCAAACAAAAATAGAAAACAGTAACCAAACATGGCTATTAAGCAAACAATAATGAATAAATAGTAGAATTAATTCATAATTCAGCAGACAAAACTAGAAAATAGTGAACAAAAATGACAGTCCAGCAGAAAAAAAAATGAAATATATTTAGAAAAAAATTAAACATTTCCTATACAAACCACTGTTGAAAGCCTTTTCAAAATTTCCTAGAAAATTGAGTTTTCTACCTGGCCTAGCGACTAAAATTGCATCAACCGCTTGAAATTTTGTTTATCGAATAAAAAACGGTCATAAAATTTTCACTATGTGACATGACCTTGCTTATTTAATATATACTGTCCTTCATTTGTTAAATACCCCCATTCTACATATTTTTTCCACAAACAATAAACAGTCTATGACCACTTGCCCTGCCTTGGAACAACCCATTTTCAGTTCTGAAGGTTCATAAACCGCTGATATTAGTCCTCGTCTAATAACCTCCCTTGAGTCAATCAACGAGCGGTTTTCCATAATTGGTTATGAAAGATGGTTGAGAAAGTAGGTATAATTTGGACTAAACATTGAAAGCGGTCAATAAATGCGTATGAGAATTAATTTTATTAACATAATAAATAGTGGAATATAGAGGGAAATATAAATATGAAGTTAAGTTTCATCGATTTAGCAACACCTTTTCTAATCCCACAAATGGTGATTCAACTAAAATTGTTAAAATAAAACTAACACCAAAAGTTAAAACAAGTATACCGATATAGTTGTTAACCTGAAATAAAAAAGCAAGACATATGTTATGATACGGAGTGGATATAAGTCCAAGAACAAATTGCACATTAACTTTTATTAAATTATTGGAATGGTGGCATTATCTCCCTTAAAACAATATCGAGAAGATGAAATATTTCTTTAGCATGACAGTTTAAGTCAAAGTGTCCAAGTATTGTGCCAAGTTTTAATCAGAGTTTTTGTACGTCCGAATTACCCGTGATCTTCAAAACTGTTACAATATTATCAAATCATTCTCCATGCACACTGCAAGTTGTGGTTTTTTGAGGTCTGTTAATGATTATACTTACTATATAAAACATGTTGAGGTAACCAAACTTTCTTAAATCTGCCATAAATGATGAAAGTATAATGAGATGAACTAAGTAAGCTGCATAAGTTATTCTGGATAGTGGTATCCATACATTCCATGATAAAATAGTATTAATTAAACCTAAAAAACCAATATGGTAGTTTACCAAACAGCCATGTTCATGCTGACAAGTGCTTTCTACAATTACCTACCGACTGTGCTGAAAATTCATGGACCCATAGTGGCTTAATTTAAAAATATTTAGTGGCTTAATTTATCAAATTTTCACATATATTAGATTCATATTCATGACAAACACTGATTGATGGCTCTTCAGGACTCGGTCAGTTCATCAACCAGTGAGCTAGACTTACTATTTGTAACACTTTTGAACATTGGCACGGTAGCAGGGAAGGTTACCGCTTCACAAATTGAAAAAAAGAGAGAAAAAAGTGCTTCGCGCGAGTGTGGACGAAAATGAGCTTACGAGGGAATGAGAACGGTTTTCTGAAGAATTAACTGAAAGACGGTCGTAGTTCGAAAGTTTGAATCGTCTGATGCGATCGCTGCCTCACGTTGATTGAAACGATTGGGTACTATCGGAACCAAAGCAATCCTTGGGGAGAAACGGTCCTAAAGCAGTAAAAACGTCCGATTGGTCCCGCCAATATGATCCATTGGTTGGGTCAAAAGAGGGTTTTTGTGATGATGTAGACTATACCCAATCTAATTGACAGTAAGAAATGTAACACACAGGCATGGCTTTAACACAACTTGTCCCCGATAGTGTCCATTTGAATTAACTTTACGACGAACTTTCAAGAATCATTGTCTCATTACTCTTGTTAAGAATTATTACCTCCATATCCACTTAGACAAACATATATTAACCAAAATAAAACCAAAGACCACACTGGTCTAAACATAGTTTCGTAAGCAATATTAGCATCTGAGTTCCATCCGTCACCATCTTCTTTATATTTATCATAGGTTAAATACGTCACCAACATGCTACAGGCTGCTGTTAAAACTGTACCGATTAATAACTTCACCTAAAAATAATGTAGAAATAAAAAAGGACGAACTCTGCGAGGTAAGGTAATAAAGAAATGAACAAAAATGCACTAGGTAGATGCAACAGATAGAAATTGCTGGCGGCATCTAAAAGAATCTGATCAACTTGATAAAGGCGACCTGAGAACACCGACGGCTGAAGAATTGCATTTGTTGCCAGATGAAATGGGTTGCTTATGTTCTACCCTCTGGAAAAAGTGGATCTTTTGTCAGAGTGTTGGCAGTCGGTGATCATTCAGTTGGTTGCAAGAGATAGTACTATGAATCACCAGCCGACATGTGTTCATCTTTAAAGGAGTCGGAACTTACTTTTGAAATGTTCATGTTCTTTTCATTCGTAATAATGTATCCTAATAATAAACCAACAGCATAAACCCCCATTCTAGCGTATGGCTTAATATAAATCTCTTCGAAAAATTCACTACTATGGGAACTGAAATGAATAAAATGGCATCTATCACTAGACTTTATTCTATGCTAAATTACGTTACAGACGATGATACACTATCAAAGGGTACTATCCATTGCATTATCTGAATTTACCTTGGTCATGACATTATCCCCACAATGCGTGTCAAAATTGACTTCATTAAAGGGATTGTAAAGAGGTTTTCTAAATTGTGTATGTGTATCCAAGACACTGATAGCATCAATTTGCACCAAAATTTTCTGTGGTTCCTAAGTGTTTGATGACGTCACTAATCGCGAAGCCCTTAGGTGATAAAAGCATATTTCGCGATTAGACTAGATCCCGAAGTCAGTCACAAATGAAAGATGCTTTTCAGATATTAACTATATAATTGTATGTATATTACATCCATAACATACTTGAATGTATTCCGATAACTGTTCAATAAAGGAACTTTTAAAGGAGATAGTTATGCATTTAATTTATGATGCAAAATGGCAACTAACAGTCTAATACTACATATTCCATGCATGATAAAAGCTTGACTATTGATTCAAAATCAGTAAAGGACACCTTCTATTTAAGACACTTAAATTTAACTTCCCAGAAAGCTATGCTAAAAAATAGTTTTAAGTAGTGAGCACCATGATTTATAATACAATTACAAACCAAAAAATCATTCTGTGTTTGTCTATCACAAAGTAATAGTCAAGTAACCAAATTCGTGCAAATGTACTATAGTCTATGTCCGGAAATGATAAATAATTTACATGCGCGACCACCGTATTTGCATGTTTTGATAAACATGGGTTATCTCAACATCGTCAACCTGCAGAATTTTTCCCATATTTCATAGCAATGTCAAATTTTTTTTAACTATTCCTAACATACAAAATGGTGATTTTCAGTTAATACCAAATATCACAATTTATTATACCAATAATTTCAAGCTGTAATCGGATTTTTTTCATTTTCATGGTGTTACATGTATTTATGTAGTGAATAAATATAAATCTAATTTCAATTTCAATTAAATTTTTCGACGGCGAATTGTAAAATCCTGACGACTACTTGCATAGAGTTTTCAACTAGTTCAAAAAAGAAAATCGACGACGACTAAAATATTAAATACGACTGACGATTTCGACTAATTGTGACGTTTATTTCTTAGTGGAAATGAAGGAACTCTAGACGTCTGATTGAAAATTGGAATGGTGCAAATTGATGCTATTAGAATCCCCGATACACATATACAAATTTCGAAAATCTTTTTACAATCCCGTCTTCATTAGCCCACGTATAGTACGGAAAAGCAGAACGTAAAACTCATTGCTAAAATAAGCATACATGACTATATTTTATATAGATCGTACTTAGCAAGACCTGAATCACCAACACTCCATCCAATATAACCACCTGAAATAATCTGACCAGCAACCATACCAAATAATAACAGAAATCCGATAACATGGTATCTATAATAACAAAAAAAAAATATATGAAGTTAACATACAAATATATTGCAGAATTTCTTTTGAGGTTATGCTGTATTGACTTATTTAAGTCTTATCTCTTATTCTGGTTTTAAATTCTGGTTGACACGAACAAAATATACCAGTAATCTAAATCAATAATTAAAATCTATTTTGTTGGCTGTTTAAAACCTACCCCAATGATAGTGGTATCACAATGATTGGACTGATGATATAAAACTGCATATCATTAGCTAAATACCAACTCCATAACATACACTATATAATAAAATATCAAATATACAACATTAGCACTGTGGTCGGTCTGAATGTGTTTCAGAAGCGGTTTGTCGGTCCTAGGTATATATTTATCATTTCAGCGCAGCTCAAAGAAAATGATTCCGGAATGTAGACATGAGTCATTCTCTTCCATAAAAATGTTGGCTAATGAACACAGGCAACGCTATGCAGTGTAAGTCTACACTGAGAATTTCAGATAACGACTTTATATTTCAATGCACAAAGAAACTGCTTTCGATGATACCTTTCCAAAGTAATAATAGACATTTTGCCGAGTTGGACTAAGTTTTCTAATACTCGTACCATTTCTTGACGACCAGAATGATATAGATTGTTTATATATAGGAGATTAGTCCACCAAAACTTCCTACAATTTTCTGGTCTGCTTTGAGTCAAAGGACTTGATAAAACTCCTTCGGTAAAATAAGGTGCAATATTGGTATAGATCATCAACACTATCATATACAAGGGGGTTAACCTGGAAGACAGATAGGGTTAAATGTAAATGGAATTTTAAGCGAGTTAAAGGAATCTCAAAACGACCAGTTTGTTACATTTTATTGTATGTTTCAGACAGTTTCGGTCTTGTAATTACATTTTGGGTATAAAACATTGTTCTGAAAATTGGGTGAAATTTTTATTTACCATGTAGAATTATTGTTTGTAGAACGTACCTGAAATATCGATGGAAATAAAACAGTCCCATTCCTTTTCCAGATATTCTCTTGGTTTTCTTTACAACTCTTATAAACTGATAGGCTACTAACAACCCGCTGAAAAATTACAAGACAACAAAGTATTTATTTTCCAACAACCTTGATGACGCTTGGCTATACAAGGTATCGAGTGAATCACTAAAAAATTGCGCCTTAATTTGGCTGTTATGGCGTTAAAAGTAAAATTTAACTTATATATATATATATAATATATAATATAATTATTAATACCTCAAGAAAAAGAAAGTATCAACAGCTAGGGTTCCATTATAAATAACTTGAAACCAAAAGGTGCTGGTAAGATCTTTGAAGTCCTTCTTATTTTCTAATAAAAGGTAATATAATAAATGATGTTATATTTGTTGATAATCATGCAGCTCATGGTGCTTTGTCGTTAAACTGTTAGTTAATCAATATTTATGTACATAATTGTTTATCGGTGCTTTTTGTTGAGCATTAGATTTCACCGAATCATCCAACTAAAGTAAGAAGGCTTTTCTGGATTCTTCTTGGACAATATATAACAAATTACTTTGATAATGAAATGATATAGTGCTAATATTGCATATGCTAAATACAAATAACCTACCAACTTGATTAAGAAGTGTTTCCATAAAATGACTAAGTATTACCCAAACAATACTTAGCACTCGGATACCATTTAAACAACCGAGGGAACCCGGCGGTGCTTTACTATTTAAAATATTTCGCCCATTTTTACGCACAGAAAATGTCAGGAGCAGTCTCTTCGTACCTAAAATATTGGAAGATTTGAAAAATATTAAACGAACATGTATTTGAAAATTAATATTTCTGAATGTCATTGGTCAAAAATGACTTAGCTGATGTGTCTGACCAAAAAAATCGATAAAAAAAACACTAGTCAAGAAATGATGCTTGTAGGGTGAACTCCAGATCGTTTTCGATTACTTTGATAAACCAATGAAAATGACGTTTAATAGGACTACTAAACACATAACGGATGGTGGTTTGGATGGAAAAAAATGTTTTTAATCTTGAAAAATGAAAATGAAAATGGCGCAATGTTATCAACGCATCAAAGTATATATGTTTGATTGAACATAATAATCAGTGCACAATTAGGTCCGAGGGGTGGACAAATATTATGGGTAAGTGTAAAATAGGGAAACACACCGAGCCTTATTCCAAATTTATAACATATTTCTTCTGTATTTCATTCGCATTAGGGACCTAGATAATAAATATTCCTGGTGTCACGTGATTTTCAAACCGGCCAATCAACATGCTTCTACATGTCATTTTTACGTTTGTTTCGTCAATTTGAGCACACAAGTGAATATTATATGAGTTGTAGTTTAAACGACGATGGATGTTATACCAGACGAATATATACCATGTAAATCTGTTTACTATTTAATTGTTCAAATAGAAGTGGTGGTTGATATCGGAAAGTTCAAAGTCTGTGATCAACCCCTTGTTTTTAAATCACCAGTTAAGATTATTATGAAGATTATATATGTACACATGTTTACTGACCTGAAATGATTATGAAGATTATACATATACTTTTTTTACTGACCTGAAATGAAATTCTTCCTCTGAATTCTGTCACTAGATTGAATACCATTATGCTCTTTGTTATTTGTTTGTTGATCATTTGTATTTCTCTCTGAACTGTTTTTTTCAGTGGTATTTTCTGTCCTTATTTCTAACACGGTACCAATAACACATAAAGCAACAAAACAACCCAATATTACACTGAAAGATGAATATCCACATACACAATCAGATGAATACGATATGTATGTGGATGGAATGTGAAACTCCATTAAAAGTATGCACCCACTTTCTTAGTACCGTAGCAAGCTAAATATTGCACATTATACTACTTTAATTCTACACTAACATATTCATATAACTTAAATAACAATTACTGCTTTGTGACTTTCCAAGATAAATGATTGGAACGTACAATAAATAAAAGTATTTACTCACAAAGATACAATAGCAGCGGTATCGTTCTTGATATTATTGACGTCTTTAATATCTACTGAGGTTACTGATATACCCAAGTTTCCAATGGTTGCTATAATGAAGAGAGTTGGGTTCGACAAAGTAATCATACAATAATTAGAACAAACACAAATGAATTTTGACTCCAGTAGATTATGACTGACTTTTGCAACAAGTTGAAAAATTGCAATTTCGACCAGTTGAAAAAAAAAGATTTTTTTTTGCAACTGCTATGCAAATAAATCAATGTGTTATTCAGTTATGCATATATCATGCAGACCATACTTGAATGTTTTCAACAAACTGTTCAATAAAGGAACTTTTAAAGAAGACATGCATATAAGTTATGATGCAAAATGGCAAATATTAGTCTAATACTACATATTCCATGCATGATAAAAGCTTGATTATTGATTCAAAATCAAAACATTTGAAACATCAAAAAAAAAAAAAAACCTGCCAATCGTGTCTATAGTATATGTTAATGCATCTTATTGTGGGACTTTGCTTTCAGCAAAGTCCCAGTTTGTTATCGAAATGTCAATTCTTTTTTTTGTGGGACTTTGCTACCGCAAAGTCCCAGTTTGTTATCGAAATGTCCATTCTTTTTTTTTTTTTTTTTTTTTTTTTTTTTTTTTTTTTTTTTTTTCTTTCGTCCACACCTTCCTGAGCTTAGACTGCACTAGTTGCAGGTACGTTTCAAATTTCATAGACCTTCTATATAGGCGACGATGTGCATAAGTATAAATTGGAACATTTTTGCAAAACCGGAAGTGCCACAGTTCAACATGTGCAAAAAGTCGAAAATCGGCTCTAGAAGGCGTATTTTTGCATCAATTTTCTTCGGATTTTCATTTTTAAAATATACCTGTAATTTCTGACCTGATAGCACTTAAAAAATTACGAAATTCGAAAATTCGTCGCTCACTTTTTTCGATCAAATTTTTCAATT